>NC_090888.1:72569047-72586547 GCF_036669925.1 Montipora capricornis | reverse complement strand
ATGGATAGAGCATCCGACCGGTGTTACGGATGGTGTTGGTTCAAATCCCCCCCCCCCCCTACCCACTACGTATACGTCTGCCCGCACCCCACGGGACCGATTTTTCAATTGATCTTTCGCCCGTTGCCAAGCAATTAGCGTATCATTGTTCTCACGGGTCCATTAAAACATCAATAGCTGCATGTAATAGCTTCATACTCTCGATTATAACGTATCCACTGGATAAAATTATATTTAGCCTTTAAACATCTGGGGCGAAATGGTTCAGACTTAAATTTACCTTTACGCCATCCACCACTGTACAGAAGCTTGCCATCTAAAGTTTTCAGAGTACCATGCCCATTAGGAATTCGCCCATAAGCTTTGCCATCATTGACGAAGTTTTCATCATTAACAGATCTACAATGTACAACATCCTCGCTGGAAGCGGCGACGTGAAAGTTACTGAAAGGATTTCGAATATAACTGCAATCCATTTTTTTCTTGAAAGTGATGTCTTCAAGGTTATATTGCACTGCTATCATGTTGACCTGAGCCTCTGGGGTTGTATCTGCAGAGAAAAACAGAAAACAACAGCAAATTCAGATGACTATCAACAAACCACCAACTAAGGTCATGCAAAAATCATTCTGAGTAGACTGAAACCACAAGCTGAGGAGATAATCAAAGAAAAACAGGCAGGTTTCAGAACAGGAAGAAGCACAACAGAACAAATTTTCAACCTTAGAATACTCTGTGAGAAATACTTGCAACACCAGCAAAACCTTTACCAAGACTTCGTGGACTTCAAGAAGGCGTTCGACAGAGTCTGGCACGCAACTTTGTGGGAAACCATGAGGCTGTATAACATCAATGCCACCCTGATAAGAACCTTAGAATGCCTCAACAAGGCAACCTGTGCAGTCTACTATGACAACAACGTAGGAGAATGGTTCCAAACCACAATTGGAGTACGCCAAGGATGTCTGCTCCTTCCGCAGACTCCTTGGCATCTCGTACAGAGATCACATAACCAACAAGGAAGTGAAAACCAGAATCGAAAACGTCATCGGGCCATATGAAGACCTCCTAACTTCAGTGAAAAGACGCAAACGGAGGTGGTTCGGGCATGGCACACGGTCATCTGGACTGGCCAATATTGTATTACAGGGAACCGTACAGAGAAAATGATGGGAATACAATATTAAAGAACGGACAGGCCTCAAATGCAACATCAAACATCACATACTGAGAAAAGCTGCGAATCGAGAGGAGTGGAGGAAGTTGGTTGTAAAATCTCCAGTGGTGTCCCAGTGGTCAGCCAGACTACGGGATAGCTAAAGGTGAAGGTGATCTACCTCTCATGTGGTACAGAGAAAAGGGCCATCAGAAACATGGAGTCGTGGCTATGTAAATTAGCCCTGCAATTGGCCTCTTCAAAAACAACAAACGATTCAACAATCAGGTCAAACCTGTCATTCAGTAGCTTTAAAGATTAGCATTTCCCTCTGAGTGGTAAGTGGAGTGTCTTGATTTGCAGGTTTCTGTAGTTGACCCAAACAATCTCTAACTGTTAATACCACAGTTGCACCAGTCTAAAAAAATTCTTTTTGAGGGGAAAATCACCTAATTAAAATTACGGGTAACCCAAAGATCAGTCAGTTCACCTTGCCCTTCCTGTGAGCCGACTGTGCTTGCAATCCCTTGGTTGGTTTCCACATCAGTGATGACTTTGTTGACGGTGAGAAGTTTGAGGAAAAGTGACCTTTGAATTCCTGCACATTGCATTAAGGCCTCTAGAGGTTCTTTAAGTTCACATAGCAGGGCACTGGAGTTGTTATTAACGCTCCTGCTGCTGAACCCTTCTTGGTTGGATGCCTTTGGTAATTTTCCTTTGGATAGACGACTACCATGAGAATCAGTCTGACCATCAGCTGAAGACGTGACATGTGACTTCAATTTGAGTAACATAAGTCTGTGAAGAGAATTCTGTATCTGCATACACTTAACAATGCTTTGAAGGAGAAAATCCATAAGCGCCTGTCTGTTTGTGTCTGTCAGGGATGATAGCGGTTCTTTCTCAGCTACAGAAGGCTGTGGTGGGATAAACACTAAAGCAGGGTCTGATTCTGAACTAAAATTGATGCTTGGTGTCGACAGAAAGCGATGATTTGGAACTTGGCTTGGGACATCACTTTTTTCTGCACTAGGAGATGTGGACACTTCAATATAAAAATAATAATTTATGATCAATAAACGCAAGCAGGAGCCCATCTGGAGCGTGCAACTTCCATACAGCATCTGTGAAACGGCGTTTTCACAAGTAGGTTTATTTTTAGACTAGCCCTTCCCGCGAATTAGGTCAAAAAACAAAGGCAGTTCCGGTTCGGTGACCCTATGACGTCAGCTTAATTTCTTGTAATTGGTCATCGGGCTCCTGTGGGAGTCTCATTCGCGGGAAATTCAATCTAAAAATATATTGGTCTTTGAAAACGCCGTTACACGAATACAGTAGAGTTGTAGGCTCCGGGTCTTGGGTTCCTGACGCAAGGAACTATTTTGTACAATAGAAATAACTTACCAAGGTGCTATAAAATGAACTGTTAGGCTTTCAAGGAGGCCATGGAAAAGAATTACAACACTGTCGATCCTTTCAGTAGGGAAACATTTTGGTATTCATCTAATACTTTTGTCAGGCGAGTCTCCAATGTTGCCATGGCAACCATACATCGAGATCTTCCTCAACACCTCTGACAATATTTCCGGTTTTTAGGTCACATTTTTTCCGGTCACCTGTTTTGATTGATCAGCTGACGCAAACAACTTAAGTAAGTATGGCGTGTGTGGCTTACAAGCATACGTTCAGTTTAAAAACCCTTTCGAGCGTCCTCAAGGATTTGTGGATTTGCATATGCTCAAAGTACAAACCCTACCCTGATCACCAACTGGAATTGTCATCGGAGCTCTACCAGGTCACGTGATCCGAAATCACATTTGTCGCATGACCCGAAAGGTCAAATGTTAAAAAGGGAAAATATGAAGCCCTGTTTTACACGGCTGATGATCCCACAGTTTAGCCAATCAAATTTTACCTACTGAATTCTGGAAGGTGACGTCACACAGAACAACTTGAACCAGAAACTCAGGAGTAAACAATATGGGTAACCATCATCTTTATAAGCATTAATTAATAAGTGAACTACGATCGTAAGGGTTAGTGTAGTCTTCAGAGTTAAGTGATTTGTGTAACGTCAGTAAATGATTGCAGAAACACTCTGGTCATTGATGTGATTGGTCAACTAACTGGAGATGTAATTGGTCGGCCGTCAGTCAAGTATAGACGTCACTGGCTGTGAAGACTGTAAGCAGCAATTGGGCCCCTTTCCATGTGTGTAGGTCTGAGGTTTGTATGTGTATTGTAAAATAGGTCTGTCAGTTGTTATTAGAGTAAGTCGGTAATTGCAAGTTGTTTGTCTGTTGCTAATGTCGTCTATACGTTGTTTGTAGGGTATGGGAAGTTGTAGGCATCATTTTGGGTAGATAAAACCTAAATACAGCTGATGTGAGCAATAGGATCTGACTCATCTCAGCTAAGAAAATATATAAAAATAATATACCGGCTTTGATAAAAATAATACTCACTTGGAATTGGGACTATCTTTTCTGGCTTTGTGTCTCTGAACAGAAGTTGGGGTTTAAGTCCTGATTCTATGCCAATGGCCACTTTCGTTCTGTTGTTAGAAGCAACCGAGCTTCTCCTATGGGTAATTACATGGTAATGCTTAAGGATGTACAAAGATCTGTCTCATTACTCAGGGGTGGATCTAGGATAAATAATGACCGGTTTCCAAAACAATAAAAGAGTTTTTAGGGGGGTCCGGGGGCATGCTCCCCCAGAAATTTGTTGGATTCTAACTCTTCAAAGTCCCCATTCCCGTGTTTCTGACCAATTCGTAAAACGTTGGAAACCAGTATGGATCCGCCCCTGAATACTAGCGATTCTCTTTAGACCAAGGCAAGGATTGCTTAAGCACACTATTTCAATACAGATTAAGAGCGGTTTTCAATTAAGTGTCGAAAGTAATTAGCCAATTACTTTGGTTTTGCATTAGTTCAATCAGTGATTGGCTCAAAGTTCTCGCGCCAGTTTTTCAACCAATCAGAAGTGAAACCAAAACCAATCGTGGCTCGCGTGTGCACATTTTCCCACACTTTGTGTTGGCTACGAGTAATTACTTCGAGTTTTGATTGGTTTACTGGATTGTCTCCGTCCTTTTTGATTGGCCAAAGTGATTACTTTGGTTTTGGTTTTACATGTACGACACTCATTTGAAAACCGCTCTAAATAACCATTAAATTCTATATTTGCCTGAAGTCAGCTATACAAAAATAATGAAACCTGATGTTACGGGAGAAAATGAGGGCAACATGGAGCATCACTGCTACATTTTTCGCTCATCAATTACAGAATATTGTAATAATGTTAAAATAATTTGATGTGATTTACTTTAAATTTATGTGGTGTACATTACTGAAATTAACAAAAAAGGCCAGACTCTTGCTTACGGTCAAGATGTCTGAATCTCACAGGATAAAGTTGCAAATCCTTACCCGAATACACTGCCCTCTGTTTGGGGACGCCTGTTGATAAATTGCATATACATATATTATATCAAGTCCAAATCAGTTTGCTACATTTTTCGTTCATAAATTTAGAATATTTAAATTATTATTGATGTTGCCTTTGATGTTGCCTATCTTCTCTTTAAAACAAATGTACAAAGAAGTGTTATACCGGTACTTTTAAATTTATGTGGTCTACATTATCAAAATATATTTATTAATATCAATGTCCAGAAACTTTGTTATTAAATAAATTTATTCTGTGTGGTATCGTTAATGGCCAAGACAAGCCACTGACAGCCTCATGAATAAGTTGCCTCACAAACTACATCTGTTTAATGAACTAGCACTGTTCATTAAATATTGGAGTCAGGCCAGATAGAAATAAAAGATGCAAAGCCAGAGATCTTGCTAATGGCTTGGCATAGACAAGAGCAACATACATCTAAAGAACTGAGCCCAATTAACACAAATTTACAGCACAGTTGTTATGGTTGTGAGGTTTGAGCAAGGGACATGACATCTGTCTAAGTATGGGCCCAACAGGCAAGCTCACTTAAACTCCAAAATTATTGAAACCCTACCAGGGTCAAAAGTGAGTACTTGTTATGCTTAACCTAGGGATGGCTCAATAGAATTGCAACAACAAAAAGTGCCTCTGTCTTAAGAATGATCGCATAGTTTTTGCTTTTTATTTTAACAGTGAAATGTTTGACCTTACCAGTTATCTGAATTTGGCTGCATGATTACCGTTTGTTGTTAATTAAAAATATCAGAAATCTGACAGTCAGCTCTAAATTTGTCTGAAATCTCTTTAAAACCCAAAGTCTAATCTTCTTTTTTCTCTATTCTCTTCAACTAAGCATTTAAATATACCTTGTAATTCCTTACATGAGAATATGGAATAAGTTTAAGAAAGTTACAGTATGTACACTTGTTCTACTAAATAAAATTGAACTGCAGCAGTACTTGCCAAACGCCTGACAGAGAGTGCTCTGGCTTTTTCAGACCCAGACTGTAGTCCTCTAAGCGTAACTCCTAAGAAATTAAAATGCACACAAGTAACTTACTTCAAGTTAACTCCATCTGGTTTCATAGACCCATAGAAAAAAATTATGAATTCATAATAAGTCCATCCAAACTTCTTTCTACAGGCTGGAGGAGAATGTCCCATGTTGAGCACAGCTCAAAACACTTTCTTCCCCCTCAATCAACCTCCGTCCCAGGGTCTCTCTTCTCTGCCTCCTTTGTAGACCCAGGGAATGAGGTGGCCCTGTGTATTGATTGTTCTGTGGGTTGCCTGTATAACCAGTGCCTGTAGTGTATTCTGGGTAGGGAATAAAGCTAAGATGGCGGACTGAAAATTTGAGTGTGTTTTCTGGAGTGTAATCCGTTTGCATTGTGGAATAGTCTGGAGTAAAGACAGTACATTGTACATTGGCGACAAGGATGTATAAAAAAGTTCTTTTCTAGCATTATGGTGGTAAATCCTATTCAACAGATGGATATTTCGGGGCTGAAGGCGGAGTTGAGTGAACAATGGCGTGTTTGGCTATGATCTTGAGGGTTCACATACTTTGCTGAAGGGAAAGCATAATTTGCAAAACCCAGCAAGGAAGAGAAACAAGATGCTCTATCGGACCGGTACTGGAGTGCAAGATATCTTCGAAAACTTGGTAATCATTCCCCTTCCCGAAGGCCAAGTGGATGATGTTTATCAACAAGCTGTACAAGCCTTGAATGCTCATTTTCATGTTCAGAAGAACACCGCCTATGAAAGACATGTTCTTTATCAGTTACACCAAGAACCTGGCGAAGATGTGGACTTGTTCGTCCTTTGACTAAGGAAACAAGCAAGGTACTGTCACAGTGGCTATGGAGATGAGAAACGTGAATTCGCTGTGAGAGACCAGTTGC
Organism: Montipora capricornis; assembly: GCF_036669925.1. Lineage (NCBI taxonomy): Eukaryota > Metazoa > Cnidaria > Anthozoa > Scleractinia > Acroporidae > Montipora > Montipora capricornis. The sequence continues at coordinate 72,580,028 of NC_090888.1, read as the reverse complement.
TCAAGAAAGTATCGTCCCAAGAATTACAGACCCAACCTATTAAAGGTGCCAAACATACAGCTTGAAGCAGCTTTAACTACATCCTGAGGATGGAAAACGATACGATGTCAAGCAAACGTAATTGCTGGAGGAGAAGGAAAGTTGAGAGTGAATTTGGTCCAGCACAGAGAAAGCAAAGAAACATCAGGCAGGCAAGCCACACACAAGTGCTATGCATGTGGGAGGCCAGGGCATTTTTTGCTTGACAAGGTGTGTCCTGCAAGGGGCAAGACGTATGCAAAAGGTGGTAGGAAGGGGCATTGGGCAATATGTTGTAGGCATGAGGCAGATGGAAAGCAGAGCAAGTGTAGTGGGAGAGTCAGTGGGAGTAATAATCAGCAAAAAAACAGCATTAGATGCAAACCACCGCTAAGGTCCATACAGCAAATTAATCAAGTGGAATATGATAGTGGAGAGGAACCTTTTGCCTTCCAAGTAAACTTCAGTGGGGAATAGCATGTTGAAGATAACATTGTAGCAGTGAAGATCAATGGTGCCACTACTAACTTAAAGATGCTTGTTGACTCTGGGTTTACTGTAGTTGATGAGCAGCAGATTCACAGCCTTGTGAGGAGTGGCCTTAACGCAAAATTGAAAACAGAAGAGAGGAATCTTCGTGTCTAAGGAAATGGGTGTTTACCAGTCGTTGGCAAATTTGAGGATAATGTCATGGGTAGACTGTGGTGGAGACTGTTCTTGTTACGCAGGTAGAAGGATGGTGTCTTAACTAGGTAGCTCAGCTGCTAAGTGCCTACAAGTGCTCAAAGTTGGACCAGAACTTTATTCTGTTGACAGTGACATTGAAAGCATTGCAGGCCATCTTCCAAAGGTGTTCTCTGGAGTGGGCAAGCTGACTGGTCACCAACTTAAGCTACATATTGATCCCAAAGTTACACCAGTAGCACAGAAACGGAGGCGGGTACCCTACCCATTAAAAGATAAAGTTCAGCAGAAGATCAAAGAGTTACTTGATTTTGACATCATCGAGAAAGTGTCAGGCCCAACAACGTGAGTCAGCCCTGCTGTATTTGTCCCCAAGCCGATTAAAGATTAAGGTGCGGATTTGTATTGACATGAGGCACGCACATGAGGCATTTCAAAGGGAGAAATTGCCCATTTCCACAGTAAGAAATGAATGGAAGCATAGTTTTCTCCAAGTTAGACATGAACATGGGTTTTCATCAAATTGATATCACAACATTTTTAGCTGGTGATTCACTGTTTCGTTCCAAGAGGCTGAGTTCTGGTGTGAACAGTTCTCCTGAACATTGTATTAAAGCCAAACAATTGCTGACTGACCTGGGGCCACCAATATAGCTGATGGCATTGTTGTTCACGGCAAAACAACAGCGGAGCATGACAGAAATCTCATCACATTGCTACACCGTTTGCAAGAGAGGAACTTGACCCTCAATAAGGATAAGTGTGAGATGGGAAATGAGCCAGATTATCTTCATGGGACTGCTTCTAAAATTAATAAGCATTGTGTGGGACCAACAGAGGAAAAGGTCAGAGCTGTTCGTGAAACAGAGCCCCCCACTAATGTTGCCGAGCTGAGGAGTTTTCTGGGACTCATCAGTTTCAGCTCAAGGTTCCTACCAAATTTCACAACCACAGAAGAACCACTACCCAAGTTGACACGACAGGACAGCAAAAGGACGTTGGGCAAGGAGGAAAACAAAGCATTTGAGGCATTAAAGAGGCAATTGGCGAAGGCATCAATTATGCCTTTTTATGACAAAAATGCTCCAACCGAGGTGGTCACTGATGCAAGCCCAGTTGGACTTGGGGCTGTCCTTGTACAAGAGCAGCAAAAAGTGAAGAAAGCAGTTGCATTTGCCAGCCATAGCTTTAACAGCGAGGTTGAGCGTCGCTACAGCCAAACAGAAAAAGAGGCATTGGCAGTTGTTTGGGGTTGTGAGAGGTTCAGTGAGAGGGCCAGAGTCTTTCCAGCTTGTTACTGACTTTAAAGCTTTGGAGTTTATTTATGGACCAAAGTCCAAACCATCTGCCAGGGTTGAGAGATGGGTACTGTGTCTAATGGCTTTCAAGTACACCATGCGACATGACTACCTTCAGGTCAGAACATTGCTGACTGTCTATAATAGTTAGTCGTTTGACGAAGATACCCACTTCATCACAGTATAATATAACTACTATGTGATGAAATTACAGTGATTGGAAGACTGGTTATGAGAGGTATGCGGATTACTGTGCCATTGAGCCTGCGTGAGAGGGTTCTAGAGTTAGCACATGAGGGGCATCAGGGGTTTGTGAAGACCCATCATGGAATCCCTGAGACACTGCGGACAGACAATGGATCAAAGATGTACCCTACCAGATGCCAGACAAATTTAGTTTCTTATGAAAACCATTTTTCATTAAAATTAAAAGTAATATCAAAGTTAATACCAAAACAAAATTTAGCACCTTAATTAATTTGCTTTAACCCAATGGTGAAGTGAATTCAAAATGGCCTCCAGTCCAAAGCAAAACTCACCTCAATGCTCTTGCCAGAATAAATTCCCATTGCTGAGATTGTTTGAAGCAATTTAGTTCTTCTCACGAAATTAGGCAATTTCACTTTGCTCATTACAGACTCAGGCTTAAAAGAAAAAATGACTATCCATTAAAAAAGAAGAAAAAAATAAGTAAAGGAATGTACATAAATTTAACAAATTGATGTCAGTTTTTCATGCGTCTGTCCTGTTATTGACAACGAATTTCGTCATAACATTGTCAAAGTAGTCTGCAGATCCACTTGGCTATTGCCTCATGGATCCACAGCTACTTTGACAATGTTATGACACAATTCATTGTCAATAACAGGACAGATGCATGAAAAACTGACATCAATTTGTTTTTTACAATAACAAAAAGACAGAGGGGTCAAAATTAAGGCAAAACACGAGAAGAACGCGAAACAAAAATGCGAGTAACTTCAATCCGACGCAAGCAATATCACACCATCCTTGCATAAATTATAAATTTATGTGTCTGTCTGCTTATTGACAATAAAAATTAACCAATGAGCGTGCAAGAATTTTGCAATATTGTTGTTCATCCTTCGAACTGAAAGCAAATAACTTCCAAGAATTAAGCATAACTTCTTCAAAGAAGTGTTAAATGTTGTTTGAAACTGTCACCTGCCACTAAAATCAATACTGCTTTATTTACATCTTTTGAAATGATTGAGTGATAGTGAATAATTGATACATTTATAAATAACATTTTCAACTGATGGAATGGGTATAATTGCCTGAAAGTGACAGTAAACGTCTTGAAATTTGGCTATAATGGTGACAAAAGTGCAAAAAAACAAGAGAGAAAAAAGTTACTACAGACAGTTGTGTATGCATAGCAAGATTAAATTTAAAATAGAAATATAAGGAATGATGTAGGTCCCTTTATTTAATAAACACCAGACTAATAATACAAATACAGTACATGACATGAAAATTTGACTTGAATCCCCACCCCCAAATTAAATTACATGTATACATACACTTACATGGAATTTTATTGGTGTACCAGTTAGCATCCATGTGGAAAGCTGTGAAACTGTCATATGGACCAAAGGTTAGTTACTAAGGCACAATGTGTGCTATGAATTAAATGGAATTTGAATGGCAAATTAAATGGTAGAAAATGGGGACTTTCAGGGAAATGTTGTGCAAACAAAACATTTATGCAAAATGGAAGGACACAGCGGCATCAATGCGATTTCTTTTTTCCCGGGAAAGATGCTGATCCTGTGTCATGTGATTGATAAGCTTAGCTGACCACACTTTCACCTTTACCTTTGGCTCCAACTTACAGAAATGGAGTTCTGATCTATTGTTTTTTCAAGATTAGCCATCAAGCTGAGTGGGGTGAAATATTTACAAGTATTGTAACTCTTCTGCCATGAAATAATCCTTTAAGACCACTAGTGACTTATTGAAAATCATTATACAGTCTGTAAGTGTACTTCTTAGGCCCAGACGACCTCTGCAAGCTTGTTTCAATGTGGAGTATGTTACTTAAACAATGACTTTACAGGTATATGTTGTGACTGCTGACCGGTGGCTCTGTTGCGTAAGCATCGGACTACCGTGTGGAAGGCGGTGAGTTCAACCTTGACCAGACCAAGTCTCAGCCCGAAAGACTTGAGGAGATTTAGTGCTGCCTTTATAATAATTACATCTGCAAATGGTTTGACTTTCAAGTCTTCTTGGATAAGGACATAAACCGTAGGCCCTGTCTCACATTACCCTTGTTCATAAATTCTGTGTGACGTTAAAGTACAAGATTTTACACACTATTTTGGAAAAAGCACAGCATGGAGTTCCTGGTGTTGCAGTCTGGTTTGTATTTTGCAGGCCACAAATTTATTAGACAGTGTCGTAACACTATTAAGTGCTACCCTCATTAAATAATTTAAAGTGTTTACTTGCTGTTTTCTTCCTTAATTACCACACAACATCGCTGGTACATGGAGCAAGCAATATTTCTTAACACTTACATGGTGCCAGCAGTGTTTGTCCAGAATACACAAGGCCTTCCTGATTAACATCATCTTTAAAGACCACGCTTAAAGCTGTTGCCTTGGATGACATCTCATAAAATCTTTTTGCTAAAAACACAAAGCCTGATGATAAGGTTAAAGCTTCAACATTCCCCTAATCTCCCTACTTACTTTAAGGCATCAAGTTTTTAGGTCGGTTGGTGTACAACTTAACCTTTCCCAGACCCAAAAATCAATTTAAATGTCCCATCACAGATCCCCTTTCAGGCAATCCAATGGCCCTACTCCCAGAGAAATAAATACGACTAGCTTTCCAACATTAAAACTATTAAGAATCACAAAAATCAAAAGTACAAGGTGCTTCCCAATGCTTTAAGTTTCACATGCTGTGTCTTGACCACTGTGGAAATATGTCCACAAATATAACATGTAAAATGTCATGGACAAACGCAACATTATTGCAGCTACTACATAATGTGCAACCGCCAAAATCAATTTATAATGTAACATATCGGGACATTTCCTTTATTTATTTCCAACCTCCCACCATTCCTACAGGCAAGATGTGTTTTTGGGAAAACTGATCACATCAATTCAGTCTCCGTCATGTCATGCCTTGCTCAAAGAACTGAGACATGCAACTTGAAATTGAGGCTAGCATTCAAATCCTTGGCCCTAACAGATGTGTGTGTGGAGATAAAATTCCCCACCCCCAAGAAGACTAGGATCATTTATTTCCTCCCCCACCCCCAGGCAGACAAAAGCCTCAAATGCCCAGGGTATGTCCAGTAGAGAGCGTGGGGATGGACTGAGCACTAACCGCTATATGAATTACTATAATATTGCTTTTGACATTACCTTAGTCCACAATATTGATGGACAAAAGTAAATATACAATTTATCGTTACTTTCGGAATGGTCAACCTGTTGACAAGATGCATTCGAGAAATGCAACTCAAATTATACTCATGCTCAACAGCTGATTCAAATCACTAAAAGTGATAATAACTTGTGTGGTCTGCGTTTAAAGGATCTTTTCGCTATAGCTAGACAAGTATTTTTTAGGAGACTGTCATACGTACCCCTATTAAAAAACGAGTTTGCAGCTTTATTTCCAGCAGATTCTTCGCTGCAACCCTGGTAGTATGAGGCAAATGGCGAGAAACACGTATGGCCCACGAAAAAAAAACGGTTCCCTTCCGCCTACAGTCTGCAGCCCGGAAGTATGAAACAACGGGTCTCCATAAACTGTTCTTGTCCACAAGGCAAATGAACAAGTCACAACTGATAAAACCACAACAATAAAGGAAAAAAGTCACAAACCAAGGACAAAAACGGAAGTTAAGTAAAACGGGCAGGACAAATGTTACATGGACAGTTGATGAAGGTTATATGAAGCCTCACATATATCTCGGGTCAAAGTCGACCCCTTTACGCTTTTGATTGCACCATGGGTAATCATGACAACATGGCGGGAAATTCAAAGGTTTGTCTGGAAGTTCAAAAGGATAAAAAGTATTTGTGATAGTGGATACACAATTTTGCACGCTTGTATCCTCTTGTATGTTTTAAAACAGAACATATGCGTTGAGAGGTCCGGCTGGATGAGGTTGGATAGAATAGCAATTGTACAAATTATTTTATGACACAAGGTTTCTACTATTCTTGGTTTTCACGTGACGCCATCAATATTCTAAAATGTAAAATCGCAGAGCCCCCGCGTTTTCAGCTTTCTTTGGTTATTGAACATCCTGAGTACATTTCCTTTTGAAGGTTTTCACTTCGATAGCAACCTTCGTTTTTATAGTAGGGCATTTTGAAGGTCAGTGTTTTCACGCCATAGGACATCAAGATGGCCTAGAGAATGTGTCAAGTATGCTTGAAAAAAATTACTCATTCAGTGATTTTTTGCAATTTAAACTGTTGTGGTATTGTGAAAAGTGTTAATGTGAATATCTGCTAGCTCAAAAGGGCGAACGGGTCGATTTTTATAGCAGAAGTGATTTCCAGATGTTTTCATCGATTTCCAGCCCCCATTACTGTGTCCCTCTCCAGGACACAGCTATGGCATTTCTTTACTGAGCTCTGTAAATTGTGCAAAACATTTTGAAGGCTAACTTGAGTACGAAAAATCACAAAGACCTGAGACTCGGCAAAGTAGATAAGCTACTAATCTCCCGTAATATCACATTCTTGGCTGTTTTTATTTAATACTTTTGATTTTATTTTTTTGTTGCATGACAGTGAAAAGCAGCAATACATTCCTGTGTAATTCCAAAGGTATAAAATTACAGAAAATGTATGGAGAGAAAATCAGCAATGTTATAGGAATTCCAGCCAATAGATACCGAGTCCCAATCATCTCAGTTGTGAACTTGGGCTGCTATCATGTTCGGTTTATGAAGGCGAAAGTCTAGAAAAGGAATGAGGCATCGACAGTCTACTTTGCTCTGAATCCCGCCATGTTGTAATGATTACCCATGATGCAATCAAAGGCGTAAAGGAGTCTATTTCTGGTCAACATTACATCCGGGAGGACTTTGCCTTCCTGTTTTGTTTTGAATGTTTACACGCACGTTCTTTCCAGTCAGCGCGCGCAAATAACTTCAAATTCAAATTTTCATTATGTCACGCGCACAATTTACAGTTGCTTTTTATCCACTGATGAAGAGGCAACAGCCTCGAAACGTACGGCAATTTACATATTTTTCGCGCAATAATGAGCGATCTTTTTACAGTCTGAGACAAAGAAGAGAATCGTCAAATCTACACCGCAAAGGATTCCCCGTGGGGGGGGGGGGGGGGAGAAGGACTCCCATATAGAAAGGGGAGGGATGCTTATCGTCTCGCTAAGGGGTGTAAATTTCGGATTTTGGTCTCACTTAGGGTGTTCTGGGCAAAACGCCATCATGTGTAGCCGTGAAGGTCTCCTTTAGGATTGCGCGCGAAGAAATATAAAAGTGCATATTTACTTTGGGGTGAAAAAAAGCCTGGGCCACGCCCAGATTGGTCTCCTTTAGGGGGTTAATTTAAAATTTCCGACGAGCATCCCTCCCCTTTCTATATGGAAGTCCCCCCCGGGCTCGGACCACTTGTGACATCGACTAGCCTCCGAGCAAAATCTCTCGGGAGGTGGGGGGTAACGAATTTTGAGGCTTCCTCCCAATACCGTCAACCGTCAAAGTCGCCATATTTTTACCGTCAACCGTCAAATGGGCAAGCCAATATTAGCCGTCAAATGTCTCAGATATCCTTAACAAAGCTTAAATAGGGTCATGTTAACCTGTTTATAAATTATTGACGGTTTTCATATATCACAGAAATACATTTATGTGCCAAGTCCTGTCTGAACTTCTTATGTTCCAGTCCTCAGTCTTCTAGTCTCGGAAAAACCGGTTAGAGACAGAACTGACTTCCGTTTGTTATCGCTTCGGGTGACATAAAAACGTCAGTCATCATGAGTCACTTCGCATGACCCTGCCGATGGTCCGAGGCGTAGACAGGCCAAACACGACGACTATTGGTCACTAAGATACGAAATTGAATAAAGACCCTAAGAGTTTTGCTCTAAAGAGCTCATCTTTCAAGGATCTCCCTTTTCTATACGAAATATGGAGAGGATTTTTAGAAATTCTTTCTCAGCAAGGCCTAGTTTTGTAGAAGCTGAAAGTTGGTGGTTAAAATCAGTTTGAGATTAGGCACTGATGGGTGATGTTGTGTAACAAATGGCAAAATCTTTTTGCGCGCTTTTTGTTCATCTTTTAAAGTCGACATTCTTCAGATATGGACATGTTCACAAGGTTATCTGGATAACCCTTATGGCATAATCTGTTTGAATCGTGGGATGTTTTTTTTTTAATTTGGGCTTCACCTTAGTCTGATGATCGCTTCGGCGTGAAACCCATGAGGAACTAGACTAAATATAGTCCCGTATCCTGCTTGTGTATCTAAGAATGGTATTTTTCCTCTATCTGCAATGTCAGCTTTGAATTTATAGTTGGATAGCTATTTGCTAGCTCTGCGAAATTGTTTATTTATTCTTTCGTTATGCTCCACAGAAAAAGATCTATGTCGTCGATGCATCTTTTCCAAAGAAGTGGTCTGTATGAACTTAGTTTGATTATATCTGTTTCAACCGCAGCCATGAAAATGTTGGCAAAAGATACTGCAATTCTTGGACCCATAGTGGTTCCGTGCATTTTAAGGTAGTTTTCCCTGTTACTCAAGAAATACTTTTCTTTCAAGATAAGGCTCCGTGACAAGGCTTTGAGGAAGTGAGTAGTATATAGATATCGGAGGACATTTGATCACAAAGGTGATGTAATAGAAACTAGGCCATTTCCGAGTTCATGTCTGCCTCCTCTTCAAAGCGAGTCTAAGAGCGAAGTTTTTCTTATATGAAAATTAATTTTGACTCGCTTTGAAGGACCTCTTGAAGAGGTCAGCATGCAGCTATTACAACGGCTCTCGGGATTGGTTGAGAAAACAATGGACACAAAGAACGATACAAAAGAAACAATGGACCCTAACTCTAAAAACAATAGACCTGCGTCCTAAAGGGGATCCAATGAAATTAGAGGTTCTAAAGAGCTGCGTCCTATCTCTGAAGAGGAGGCAGACATGAACTCGGAAATAGACACATAGTGGAAGACCAAAAACCGCATTTTAATGCACAAATTGTAGGACTAATTGGATTATTCAAATGTGGTCAAAATGATGTCGTTTTATTTAAAATTACAGCCAAATTTGCCCTTTAATTTCGTCTTATAAACGTCATTCAAAAAAATAAAATAAAATAACCGTCATATGATCTCAAATTTAACCGTCAAAACGGCTTATTTTTAACCTTTACCGTGACCAGACCTAATCTAAACCATTGAAAAAATGCAACATAATTAACTTCATTACCTGAGATGAATGATCATCCTCGCACCATATAAAATCCCCTTAAACATTAGAAAGGCACACATTAAGATCCATGTTTATGCATGTATATAAGCACTTTGATAAAGTTAAGTGATAAAAAACGGCACGATCACTCAAAGGGATATTATAAGTACGAGCGACGTTTTGAAAGTTCTCGAAATTGGACTTACATGAAGTCTCGTCTAATTTGAGAATTTCAATTTTCAAAAGAAAACGTGTAACAAGGAGACCTTTTTGTATAGAAACACCAAATGCGTCATCATCGTCACCATCATCAGAACTTTATTTCATCATGGAGTCCATTTCACTAAGAAGTGCTCTCCCATGGAGCCGTGTTTTACAAATACGATTACTAATAAAAATAGTAGAATAGCAGACTATGATTAAAAATCTAATTTACCTAAATGCTAAAAATGTAATTTACTTACAACTTTAATCTACTTAAAAAGTCTTACAGCATAACCTAATCCATTGTCGGATTTAACATTATAACGATTAAATAATTAATTAATGCAGGGCATCAAGTGAGTTCAGTTATGACAAACGTTAATTCTACTAGGGAAACTTCTCATCCAGGTTTCATTACTCTTGTTTGCACTGTCACTTCTTACGCTTTCTTTACACTTTACACGTCGTCTCCCTTAAAAGTAGTAAAACTTTTGTCGGGTCATAATGAATTTGATTTTACCACTCTTAGGCGTATGCGAGTGGCTACCATAAAAAATTGGGACTCTACAGTGTGTAAATGGGAAGAAATTGTACTGCTCTCGGCTAATCGGAGTCGAATAATAGCTCACTTTCGATATATTAAAATTCAGTCCCAAACAAAAGGCATCATCTCGAGGTTCTGGGGAGTAAACTCATACAAATCCTTGTACTTATTCCCCAGAGCCTCGAGATGATGCCTTTTGTCTAGGACTGAATCCTACGGTGCGTTCGATTGATGGTATTCCGGAATATGAATACATGGAATAGAAGTTAGAAATCCTTCTTTTTTAAGGAGATTAACAATAAAATTGTCAAACACCTGCTAAAATGCTATTTTAAACATATTTTTATTATCCTTGTTTCTTCAAAACGCCAGACATACCGTTTTAAATCCTCACTCCACGCATTCTTATTCCGGAATACCGTCAATCGAACGCACCCTTAATATATCGAAAGTGGGCTATTGAGTCGATGAATCAATATTAGAAATATAATAATAATAATAATAATAATAATAATAATAATAATAATAATAATGATAATTAGCAGGATGTCCTGCTTTAGCACAGTCCAAGTACTTGGAGCGACACAACGCTGCACTTAAGGTGTTGTTCTTTGAGGTGTGTAAAGACCTGCAGCTAGTGGACTCAGTACCACCATGGTACTCGTTAGTGGGACCCAAACCAGTGTACGAATCTCCGGAAGCTCAAGCTTACTGGGATGTACCAGTGTATGCCGAACAAAGCTATGTCAAGGCCAACAGAGTGGACGTCAGATTTGTGGATCACAGGAGGAAACGAG
>NC_090888.1:72546547-72561547 GCF_036669925.1 Montipora capricornis | reverse complement strand
CATCAGTCTATATTTACTTCTATACTTTTACTGAAGACTACGCTGACTTGCTGAATGCAAGCACAACTGTCCGGCAAGAACTATTTAAATGATAAAGCGTAATCTTATTAATCCCTCACCTGAACTCTCATTCGAGGATAGTTCTTCGTGCTCTTTATTCTTTGATATAAGTACAGGCTCTTCACTGCTACTCGTGTTCGTAAATTTGTGGAAAAGGGATCTTAAAATCTCAGTACAACGCTCCAAAGCTACCAGGGGTTCTTTGAGACCACACAACAATGCTGAGGTTGCGTCATTTTGACTCTGAGGGATTGGTTTGTCCAATCTGGACGCCTTGGAATTAACACTCGATTCATTAATTTTGATGTTATCACAGGGTACCCTTTGAGTGCCTTGTTCTGAAGTTGAGTTTTTCGACGCGTGATTTGGATTTTCTCCATCGCTCGCCACGCTGAGAGGTTTGGAAATGTCTGATTCACTTGGGATCTTACTTGAACGGCCTTCAGGAGAGAATTCGAGATTCACTTCTGTATTTTCCACAACGGCACAGATATCGTCTGCAGCATGACCAAAGTGTTCTTTGTTCTTTTCGCTGTACACCCCTACACTCGTTGTGCCAAGAACCTTGGAGGCATCATGCCCGCTCGCTGCCACGTCATCCGCAAAGAGATTGCCAGCAGTATCACCTCCATTACGAGTTGACCTCTCTGTTGTGAAAGCGGACAGGTGACAATAATCAAGACAAGTGTGATCATCAGTTACGGCTGTGACATATGCCCGAAACTTGAGTAACACAATTCTGTAAAGAGAGGTTTGTATCAGTCTGCATTTTACAATGCTCTGAACAAGAGCATCTCTAAGCTGCTGTCTGTTTGTGGTTGTCGGAGCTGGTAGAGGTTCCTTCCCTGTGCTATTAGTCGAGCAGAGCTTCGGTGGAGTAAACACAAAGCAATGATCTGCCTTGGAGGTAACGTTGTATGTTGAGGTAAAGGTTAAACCCGACGGCGGCTTCGTGACGGAGTTTTCGTTAGAATCTAAAACGAAATCAAACAAAAACAGCTTGTAACAGCCAAGCATAAATTTTAGTACAACTAAAAAAATACTAAAAGCTCAGACAGTTAATTCTACCTTCACTGGAAACTGGGAAACTAATTTTAGATTTATCGATTGTTAAGTTACTATATTCTTTGGCGATAGTATTTTCCCATTTCATCTATTCACCACTTTTAACAAATTTCTATTTTCTAAAGAAACTGTGGTTCTGCGTCGGTGGGAGAGTGAAACAGGAAAATTTGGTTTTAACAAACGTGTTTATAAAGGTCGAAGAATTACCACCGTGAACGATTTGGAAAGCTGACGTTTCGAGTGTTAGCCCTTCGTCTGATAGAGGAATTGTGGGTGTTGCCGGTTTTTACGCGGGTGGGGAAGAGCTTTGCCTTGGTGGACATATGGCAACATAAATTTGTGAAGAAATTAGTGGAATGAGAGGCGTTCATTGATTCCGTGAGGATAGAGTGTACCTAGTTGAAAGATGAATTTTTGTTCCAGATTCTTACGGCTTTCTGTGTTCCCGTGGTGTAAGGATAGGCCGTAAATTGTCATGTTGTGGTGGGAGTGATCAGGAAAATTAAAATGGCGCGCAACTGGTTTTGATATATCTGTGTTGTTTTTTCTACATATCTTAGGCACTTTAAATGCAACTCCGCAAATGTCATCTATTGCATAACCTGCATATTTCCACCAATGGCAAAGCTCTTCCACACCTGCATAAAAACCAGAAATACCCACAATTCCTCTATTCGCTCTGACGAACGGCAAACGCTCGAAACGTCAGCTTTCCAAATCGTTCACCGTGGTAATTCGACCTTTATCAACACGTTTGATAAAACCAAATTTTCCTGTACACCACTTTTGTTTGTTAACTGAATACTAAATCAATCATTCCCCTAAGGGTTTTTCAGGGCCAATTTACAACACTTTGTAGGGGACTATCCCAGACTGCTTTATGCACAAATGGCAGCTGTGCAGTTTACAATCTTAACTGAATAACAAGTAGAATTCACAGGTGCCCCAGAACAGAACAGAACAGAATGAGAGAATGAGAGAGACCACCAAAACCACTCTTCTCGCACAGTGTGTGTGCATTCTTTAACGTCCCACACAAGTGAAGTGACACGGGGCCTACGTTTTATCGTCCTTATCCGAGAAGACTTGAGATATAACCATTTGAAGATGTCATTACAAAGGCAGCACTTTCTCCTCAGTCATTTCAAGACCCTGACCTTAATCTCCTGCACCAAAATCCAGTGCTCTTCCAACTGAGCTAACTGGTGGTGGTTTTTAACGCATTCGAACGTCTTATGCCAAGTTTTCTTTTTTCGAACCCTCTCAAGAACGCAGGTTAAGCTAGCAGTGGTAGTGGTAGTGGTAGTGGTAGTGGCATTAGTAGCAGTGGCAGTGGTAATAGTGGTTGTAGTAGTAGTAGCGGTAGCGGTGTTGGTAGTGGTAGAAGTAGTAGTGGTGGCTATTGTAGTAGTGGTAGTGGTGGTGGTAGTAGTAGTGGTCCTTGCAGTAGTAGTGGTAGTGGTGGTGGTAATGTGTGGTGGCGAATCTTATACGCTTCTTTCCATAGGGGTTGATTTTCAAGTGATCGTTTTGAATATGGCCGCGCGAAAACCTGTCAAACGAGAACGCAAAGGGGGAAGGGCCGTGGAGAAGGAGAAACCACCAGCAATCAACCCTCAACATTTTCGAAACCTCCCATTTCCAATCATGAGTGACGAGCACGAGTTTGATGTCAACTACAAACCAAACATTGTGCACCTTGCGTAAACATTGGCGGTAACACATAAATTCGCTCGGGCAAAAGTTATAAGGGGGGTAGTTTCTAAAGAAACTGTGGTTCTGCGTCGGTGGGGAAGTAGTACACTGACAAAAATTTGGTTTTATCAACGGAGTGGATAATGTAAATTCACCACCGTACAGGGATTCTCAAAGCTGACGTTTCGAGCGTTAGCCTTTTGTTCCGACGAAGGGCCAACGCTCCAAACGTCAGCTTTTAGAATCCCTGTACGGTGGTCAATTTACATCATCAACTCCGTTTATAAAACCAAATTTTTGTGCAAAAGTTATAAGATCGAACTGAAATTTCAACCTACCGTTTAACATTTCCATGTCCATGTTTCTACTGTGTGCGATTCGTCGACAATGATATGTAGCCAACAATTTTTTGTGGAAGTTACAGTCTAGCGCATCTTCTCCCTATGCGAAAACTAGCTGGAGCTTCCCAACGGATACATTTGGCAGCCGCTAACGAGTGATTGATGTGAGCCCTCATCCTTCAGCTTCTTTAATCTGGTCACCGACGATACTTCTCGAAGGTGTGATTAATAATGCAGGACACATTTCGCCGGTTAGAAAAAGCCGCAATATGTAGTTTTTGCCAAATTCCTTGGTAAGGACCGCCAAAATATTTTACGTCCTTCTGTTCTTATTTAGGAAAACCAGAAAATCCAAGCTACTTCACGGAAGTTTCCAAATTTTTTGAAAACAGATTGTCGGCAATTTCCGCTCTGTTTTGTCTTTACACCTTTATGAAAGGAAGCAATAAATTTTGACTGATAGGTGGCTTCTTTCTGACACTTTATCAGCCAATCAGGAATGATATTTTCTCCGTCCGTGGGCAAACAGAGGTTTCGAAAATGTTGAGGGATTGATTGCAGGCGGTTTCTCACTCCTTTTACTCGGCCCCTCCCCCGCCCGCCCTCCTTGCGTTCTCGTTTGACTTCTGTCCAGGCTTTCGCGCGGCCGATGATATTCAAAACGGTCACTCGAAAGTCAACCCCGTTGGAAAGAAGGGTCTAAAACTCGCCAAACCGCCGTGGTAATAGCAGTGGTTGGTGGTAATGGTAATAGTAGTAGTAGTGGCTGTTCAAGGCTTCTTGCCCGAAAATTTAGTTATTCAGATAACAATTACCGTTATATCTCCTGGACGTCGGATCAAACAATGTCTGCTTTCTCCTCTTCGCTTTCTTTCGTCTTCGTCTTGAACCGGGTGCTCGAAAGAAATTAGTCAGTGAACGCAATTGACTGTGGAGTTCTTTTAAAGTCAATTAAAATTGCCTCGCCCTTTGTAGCATTCAGTTGCATCATACTAGCACACCAGACCAGCTTTAATTAGATGTATACCCTAAGTTAATTCTAACTTGGTTCCATGAGCAACAAAATGATCTGTTTAATGCAGCAAAATGAAATTCAAAGTCGACCTGCAATAGTATACTACTGGCTAAACTTTAAAATGAAAGAATGATCCTCATCGTGACAATTATCGACACATGTATTACTAGAAGCGGGTCGACCGTGTTGACGATTAATCCAACACCCTGTTGTCCTCGCAGGTTAACTCGTTAGGGGAGGACAAGGAGAAGGACACTCCGAAATATAATTACATACTGCCAAAAGCGACCAACGACCTTTGTAGGGAGGAGGTGTTGCACCTGCAGCATTACAAAGATCATTTTGTTGCTCACGGAACCAAGTTAGAATTAACTTAGGGGAATAACTCGAAAACTGCAAAGTTCTTTTATTCCTCCTGGCTCAACTTTAAGCATATCTATTTTTTAAGCTACTGTACTTTTGTCACTCGCTAAATGTAAATATCTCTTTTAGTGTTTAGAGTAAATCATGCATTGTTATTGTTGTTGTCGGGCTTCGGGCTATGATCGGGACAAAAGAGCTTTGGGCATAGGAACAGGATCAAGATATCTTTGAAACCTTGTTGCGGAAGGACTGGACTGCCCACTGCAGTATTTTGGTCAAGAGAGTTTTTGTGAACACAAGCCAAAGACAATCGAATACCTCTGAAGATGAGCTCGCACACCTGAGGAGATAACACTTTCGGCGGAAGGCGACGGTGAATATCATATCATATCATACATCTTTATTTACCCTCAGATTTTAGAGTAGCTTGGTGTAGCTAATATCTCCGAGCATTATCCTCCCAACCATTATATATAGTACACAACAGAAGACAGACCACAACAACGGGAACTACATGCCCTGCTCTTTGCGACAAGTGTGCGGGTTCTTTTACGTCCCACAGGATTATGAACATTGAAGGGTTGTGAGACGGGACCTCCGGCTTATCTTCCTTATCCGAGAAGACTAGAGAGTCTAACCATTTGCAGATGTAATTACAAAGGCAGCACTTTCTCCTCAGTTATTTAAAGACCCTGAGTGTTGGTCCGGCCGGAGTTGAACTCACGACCTCCCGCGTGACAGCCCGGTGCTCAACCAACTGAGCCACCGGTGCGCGGTAAAATACTCACGTAACGCTAGACTAAATCACGACACTGTGTTCAAAGACAGAAGGCGCCGGAGAGCAGAAGCGGAAGCGGACCGAGAAGCAGTTGGTTTAAAGTTGCATTGCTGGCTGAGGTTTGTTGGTTTGTGGGTTAGTCGGTTTGTTGGTTTGTTAGTTAGTTGCTTTTTGGAGTGAAAGCGATCGAACTGAACTGAACTGTTTAATATTGTAAATACTCAAAGTAAAGTATTTAGTTTATTTAGTGTTGTCATTTAAATGTATATAAAGCATAAAGAAAATCTAAGTAAGATTAGTTAATTTATAGATAGTCGCTGTAGTAACTGTTATACTTGTTGTTAAATTATATCTTTAATTAAAAGTCGTACGCGTTTTCTTAAAATTTATGCTGTGTTGCGGGTTTGTGGGAAGATGTGTGAAGTGCGTTGTCTTACCATTAGTTTTCTCCTGTTCTATCTTCACAATCTTGCGCGACCCAAGGGATCACGAGCCGCTGGTGGCAGCGGTCACGTAACCATTATTATTTTTTTTTTGTCACCAGTTTGTAGATAGTTTTAGCCACTCGTCTTGTTCGTTAGTGTGAGTGTTACGTAACTTCCTATTGCACGATTCCCTAGTGTATTATGTATTATCTGATTTAGTGTTAGAGATTATTTTTAGTGTTGTAATGTAGTTATCTAAAAAAAAAACATGTTTTGTCGTAATTTGAATAAATTAGTTTAACTATATATAGATGTAAAAAGTCGTGGGCGTTGGTTAGTTGTTGAAGTGGCGCAAGGTTTGTTGACAAGAGGAAGGCCAATTTTAGAAGAAAGTAGAGGGCAGAAACGCTCAAACGGTCAATGCTGAAGGTCTTTAAGAGACCCCAACCGTACATAAAGACAAAACCCCTTTGTCTACGGTGGAGGAACGAGCGTACCTGATACCTCTAGCGAAGGATAAAGCTTGACCTCCTGGAATGTTCGAGGGTTGAACTCAGGAAAAGTACACTAGATAATCATCGAAATGTCTGAACCCTGGTGGACAGGACAAGGAAGGTGCTCGACTGACAATGGGAGAATTACAGTCGTTTCGCCTACGGGTCGTTTCGCCTACTGTCTGTTCGCCTACGTCTAGAGTCGATTCGCCTACACTCCGCAAATTTAACAGACTAAGGCTCAGGTTCGGGCGCAAAGTCTATTAATCACACATTGCCCCTTCCTTTGCTGTGGACCGAAATGCTTCGAAAAAGATTGATAATAAGTAAGTTCTATTTGTATTTTCTTTCCTTCCCTCCAATCAACGAAGAAATAATCACGTTTCCTCTGAAAGCAACGCAAGTAAACTTGACTTTAGTACAAGTTTATACGCCCGCAACCACAGCCACAGAGGATGAGATGGACCGTTTCTACTCTCTGTTACAAGAAACAATTGATTCACTCCACAAAAGAGTCATGATAATCATCATGGGAGACAGAAATGCGAAGATTGAGAAACGCAGGATGAAAACAAGAAAACTTGGAGTTCATGGGTTAGGAACATGGAACGAGAAAGGAGACAGGTTAGAATAATTGTGTATCAAAAACGATATGGTTGAAGGGAACAAAATGCTTGAAGTACACCCAAGGCACCTGTATACCTGGATAAGTCCTGGAGACAGGTTTTGCAACCGATAGACTTCATACTTATGCTACTTGGAGCATTAAGACTAGCCCAGGAGAAGACCATCAGGTCGGGAGGGGGGATGTGGTAGGTCATGGGCACCCTAGGATCAAAGCCACCTGGAATCAACAACATTGCCAGAGATTAATGTGCTCAATGTGGGAAGCAACAGGAAGTGAGGATGTAACCTTACTCTGGAAACTATGCTGCAGTATATGGAAAGGAAGGGATTGGCCCGCTGAATGCTGAAGAACAGAGTTTGAAAGGAAATCTAACAGAATGCTCCAACTACAAAACAATCAGCCTGATAGTACGTGCAAGCAAAGTGTTACTGAAGATAATTGTTAACAGGATGAAGAACAGGTATCAACAGGAAATATGTGAATAACAAGCTGGATTTGTAGATTTAAGGCAATAAAAAATTAACAAACTTAAGGATTACCACAACAATGGAGAAATGCAGAGAGTAGAAGATACCTTTATAAATTATTTGTGTTTTATTGACTATGCAAATGCTTTTGACTGTGTTAGCCATCTACAGTTATGGGGCACAATGGCAAAGATGGGTTTCTGATACATATCATTAATGTGAACAAGAACGTTTAAGAACAATAAGAAGCAATAGTATGTACAACCTTTAAGGACATGGAATGGTTCAAAATAGGAAGAGGATTGAGAAAGGGTTGAACATTGTCACCATATCTCTACAACATTAGTTATTATAAGCAGAGGACACCATGAGAACTGCGCTGGATGGGCAAAGTCAAGGCAATTCAATTAGCAAATGCACCATCAACAACAGGTCTGCCGTTTGCTGATGACACTACCATACTATATGCAACTCAAGGCAGGATCTACTCAATCTTCTTGAAGTGGGTAAAATAGGCTAGCCCAGACAAAGATCTTATGTTGAATAGAGTAAACACCAAGATTATGGTTACCATAGCAGATGAAACCAGTGGTGCAAAACCAGCATTTATATTGGATGGAGAGAAGATAGAGGATGTGAATTATTTCATGTATCTGGGATCCAAGATAAACACAGAGGTGATAAAACACACAAAAATAGAGAGAAGAATTAGTCCACAGAACAGAAGCTAAGCTTAGTATAATTTGGAAAAGCAGAGGAGTAAACATTAAGCTGAATGTCAGACTGCTAAGAGCACTAGCCTTTCCTATAGCAACATAATTACATGTACTGTATGGGTAGGAGTCACAGACATTGAAAGAGGACGACAAGGGCAGGTAGCAAGTATGATGGAAAGAATGAATGAGTGGCTTCTACAGAAGGTCGCATCAAAGAGAGTTATACTAAGCACAGTAGCATCAAGAAAGTTGAGAATGTTTGGTCACTTAATCAGGAAAGAGGTAAAGGTAAAGTCTCTGTTACGAGCCTGAAGGCCCATTAAGGCCGGTGCTTATCTCCGGTTTCCATAGCATGAAGTGACTACGTGTATTTATGCTCCCCCCTGGATGGGATGCTAGTCCATCGCAGGGTTATCCCCAGCATTACGCCGGTACCAATTTATACACCTGGGTTGAGAGAAGCACCGTGAGGGTAAAGTGTCTTGCCCAAGAACACAACACAATGTCCCCAGCCAGGCCCCGAACCCGGACAACTCGATCCGGAGTCGAGCACACTAACCATGAGGCCACCGCGCCTCCCACTTAATCAGGAAAGAAGGGTTAGCGACTTACCCCTATTCTGACTGCAGTCCATCGAGCCGCCATGTTGGATGGAGGTTGGGAGGAAATGGGATGAGAAAATGGAATGACAAAAAGGATTTTTCTATCCCTTACCCCTCTCCCCACATCTCCACTTCTGACCCACCCAATTGGTGGCAATTTATTCTTCTTCCAATATCTACCACAAAAATTCAAGACAGTGGCTTAACATTCTGCAAAGGAAATACTGAGTGAGTCACTACTAAAATACGCCTGCATTGCAGGCTTTGCAGCTAGCGTCTTCTGACTAACAGAGAGAGAGAGAGAAAGAGAGAGAGAGAGAGATGAGAATTATTCAATGCCATTTGTTTGAGTACATGACTTTTGTTATAATCTAACCTGATATGGGTTTAGTAGAAGACCATGTGACACTGGGGCTCACTGTGCCGGCAAGTGATGATGGCCATGAGAAGGGCGTGCAGGTAGATGATCTTGATTGAAAAGTAGGCAGCGTTGGCAAAAAGGGAGTGATTGAGGCGTCAGAATGCAAAGGGTTTAAGTCACCTTTTTCATCACTCTGTGTCCCTTTCATGAAAAGGTAGTCTTTGAAACGTAATTCCTGTAAAATGGACAGAATAAAAGAACAGAAAAAGTAAAGGTTCATTTGAATTTTCAGGGGAACTTGTTAATACTAGATGGAGTAGTTTGATGAGTGCATGCCAGGTTTGTGACCTATGGGTGCGTTCCTTTGGGATGAGCCGAAAAAGGATTACTTGGATCATGGCGCATCAAAGGAACTGAAAAATCCTTTCCCAAAGTGGATTCATCGGTTCCTTTGATGCACCATGATCCAAGTGATCTTCCGTAAAAGGATCAGTGATCCTTTTATGGATCATCCCAAAGGAACTCACCCTATATCTAACCTATGTAACATGCTACACTGCTACCCATTCTTGGGTTTTCATGTCAAACAATCATCACACAAGAAGACAGATATTGAATTTCCGGTATATATTCTGCAACGTGCAATGCTACAAAAGGGAAAACAGCTTGGATTTTACCTTATTGTGACAAATAATCTGCTAAGTGCCTTAACAAATGTATTATTGAACACTTGCATTAATCCTCTTATACCATTTTTTTTAGAAGTATAATGTCTGCTCAATACTTTAAATATACAAGAGACCTCCCTTTAATGCATTTAGATTTTTAGAGCGACACTTGTCGACTTTCTGAAGATGAGCCGATCTTTGACAATAAAGTTAAATAATTTGTCAACAATGTCTTCAAACTGAACAGTAACTACCACAGAAGACAAGAATAATTATCAATCTTAAACAGCAACAAACAAACGACAACATTTATTTTATTAACATAAATTATTGGGGAATATGACTGACCCGCAGGTAGCAGCCGCTAATCTAGACAGGCCAGACTTACAACTTCCTTTAGGTTGAATTATTATTGTTGTTGCAAACAAAGGCAACAAGAGCTGTACAGGTAAAAAAATAAATAAACGGCAGAGGCAGCTGTAGAATACAAGAATAGGGAGCTTACGAAACGAGGACGACAACGGCTACGAGGACTTCATTTAAAAATACGAGTTCGCGTTATTCATATCGCTACGAAACTATTTCATGTCGTTTTGCGTTAAAAATGCGTAGTAATTACTATCGAGAAATTAAACTGGTACGAGTGGGTTGGAAGGGTAGAGAGAGAATTGAAAATTCATCGTCATGTGCTAACGTCCTCCATAGAACCTTGAATTTGGTCATTTCATGTCGTCATTTAGGAGATGACAGCAGAGAAATGTACCAAAATGTAAAACGCAGGTGCAGAGCGTGCAGAGCCATTGTTTTTGCTCACTAAACCTATTGTTTTATAGCGTCGTTGCTGCCGTCAGCGTCGTTGTTTCGTAAGCTCCCTAATGACAGCAGATGACAGCACGCAGCAAGACAAAATGAAAATAAGTTCTCAAGATTATTAATTTTTATTTTTGTATTCAAAAACTCATTGATAATAAATCATGAACCTAACCAAGGTTGTAGCCTAACAGGAGCCCGGAAGCCTGGGGCTCCCAAAGAATAGCTCTGGGCACCTAAATTTTTCACAGCAACACCTTTCATTTCATATGTTGGGCTCCTAAGTTCTCTGTGTTTAGCTCTGAGGGCCCCTTTAAAATTTTCTTAGGCAGCAGCCTTGCTAACAGCCTATAAGACACCAATAAAATGTCACGGGCGAGAGCTTTAAACCCAATAAAACACTCCTCATTAGAATTCTTCATATAAAGAATAGTAATAAGGCCCAGCTTGTTTTTTAATGCTAATAATTATTATCTTCCTCTCACAATTTGAACCCTTGCTCGGACGCCCAAGGGACATGCTTTCTGTGGAATGTTTTTTTTAAGGTGTTCTAAAAACTCGCAGCATGTGTTTTATCAGGTCTAAAAAAAACTCGCCTAAGCCTCCTCTTACTAAACCCAATAAAACACTGCTGCTCCTTTTTTTACAGTACTAGACAGTATAAACATAAAAACCTGTTGCAAGTCACACAGAAAAGAAAAGGAATTGCAGTAAAGAGAAGACTCTATTTGTATCTTTTACCCTGTTCAATGTCCTAAAATAATATGTAAGTTAATAGACCTAAGGAAAAGTTTTCCCTGCTAGCAGAGGTCACTTTTCTTTTCCATTTGCTGGGATGACGAGTACGATAAAATAGACCTCTGCCAAGGGTTGATACTCAATTTGATCCAACCACTGTCCATAACCTGGGACACCACTCTTCAAACCGCATGCCCCATGATACCTTTGCTGACTGTGACTTAAGCCAGCTATGTCCTGTGCATTCCTTTACAGTAATTCCGCTGTCGTTAAGTGAGCCCAAAAAAGTATCCAGGGTTCTCCTTATCAGGCGGTAACCGGTAAAATTTACCGCTTGTAAGAGCACTTATTACCGCCTGCAAACGCTCAGAAGTCGCTTATCCTTTGCAGAACGTCCAACATTAACCAATATTTATTGCTTTACTGGTTTGAAAAGGTGCCAAACCTGTTGCGCTGAAAACTAGGGAGAACCCTGAGTATCATGTGAGGATTTGGTCTCAAAGTAACTGCCGCGCATGCTCAACACATTGAGTATCGACCAATGGCAGAGGTCTCTTTTCCCGTACTCGTCAGTCAAGCGAATGCAAAAGAAAAGAGACCCCTGCTAGCAGGGAAAAGGAAGTTATTCACCGAAGAAGCTATTTGAGTAATGCATCATAGGGAGCTTGGATAGGCCAGACAGTTTTGTGTTATTAATAAAGTCTCAAAAAGAACCAAAGTAGTGATCAACTAAAATACTTCTGGTTTCTTAAATCATTAGAGGCTATTTCCCAAAAGAAGCTTAGACGCCTTGTCGGCATTTCTCAAGGCCACTTCCGAATGACACAAAAAGTCTTGCCATAGTTTTGCTTGAATTTTGCCTTAAAGACCAGCACTCGCAGTAGAATACGAGTATTGCAGTTTCACAATTTGTTTTAAATTAAGGTGGAAATAAATGGGACTAAATTTTTTGAAAACTTTTCAATGTAGGCTCCGCTTACAACACTCCCAAATCCCAATTCGATCCGGTTGAACGAGCCCTGTTAGCACTCTTAAGGTGTACCGTGGATAAAACAAATATTAATAATAATAATATTGCTATTGTTATTATTATTATTATTATTATTATTATTATTATTATACGTTTTTTAAAGACAGGAAAAAGTTGCTAATTGCAAAGTTTCATACCTCTCTCTCTCTCTCTCTTACTGAGGACAAAGAAGCAATTTTTACACCCACAGGACCCCATTAACCTACAATTGTTAAACAGAAATCGGCTCCTGACATCCAAAGAGGCCCATAAATGTTTCGGGCTCAGTTACACAAAAAACACTCCAATTTGAAGAATTTTTTTCCAAAATTTGAAGTGGAGGGAGGCAGGCCAAGCAGTTAAAGTACCAAACTTGAAATCCAGAGATATGTTTGTTCCTTTTAGTTGAAAAGCCTGAGCATATTATTTGTTTCCATAGCAGCTTTAATGATCTCGCCTGCTCTTACAAACTCTCAGCATGGGTTTTTTAAGATCTCACACAATTTACAAACAATGAAAGGTCTTAAAACAGGGTTTGCAATCTTCTTATCCAGAAAAAGCTATCTATTGGGGAGGCCGGTGCTGCTACAGAAGGTGTCACTGAGGTGGAAGAGAGGGCTGGGGAAAGGGGGATCAGTAAAAAAGCTGCGGTGCACCTTCTCCTTTCCAGCTAGCTGAACAATATAACAATGACTTACTTCAACGCTCATGTGAGAAAAAACACTCATGCACGTGATAGTTTGAATTCTACTCTCTATGTCGATGGCTGTGCCTCTTTTTATCACGCAGTCTGAAACTGTCGTCACCTGCAAAAAGGAACAAAGAAACTCTCACTTGCATTGCCGAGAGCAAAATAATGGTTAACTAAAGATAAAAGAAAAGTGAGTTTTGCAACTACCTCCTAAAATAACAGCAAAGAGGAGTAATACATGTACAAGACTGAAGCAAGATCATTATATGGCTTTAAAAAGTTGCATTACAGTACCTACATTGTGTAAGTTATGTACAATACCTTAATTTAATTCCTGTAAACAACCCCTTGACCTTTGCTCATGTTCATTACATATAGTTACTCAACAGAATATCAAATTTCTGGTTGGTCAATGAAGAATGCATAAATAGATTATATATTGCAATTTACATAATAACCCAAGTTATTCACAGATTTTGATTGGTTCTTGCCTATGATCTATTAGAGGACAGACACACGATTGACGTCACCATCAGCTTTCATGCGAACAAAGTTTAATTATTTATGATATAAAACCAATAGAGTCCATGTTGCCGTGGGTCTGTTCAGTAATAGATCACAGAAGACGTCAAAATGTGGTAAGAACATCAGTGACACCCTCGGCTACCGCCTCGTGTGCCACTTTTTTGTTCTTACCACATTTTCACGTCATCTGTAATCTATTACTGAACAGACGCACAGTAACATGGAATCTATTTGTTTAGCAGAAGTTCCTACAGCTCACACAATTTTGAGAACTTTCATTCATAATTGATTATTACATGTGGCATGTTAGTTACCTTGACTGGGGTACAAAATCTAGTTTTGGAATTTATTTGCTCCCTTTGCCGTAATAGCTGGAATAAATTAAGTCACAGCTATTTTACTTATTTTACACAGTAGAAGAACATTATACATGAAAAAATTAGCTGATTCTGATTGGCTGAGAGCACCGCAGTTCATGTGTAGCACACTGTGCAAAAAGTGTAATACCAGTGCAAATTACACATCAAAATTCTGGATTATGATTGGCTAATAAACAATAGGATTTGGTCAGAACCAATCAAATATCTTGTTTTCAAATCGAGCGCCTGCCCTGGGTGGTGCAATTATGGCGAAATTTTTCCCTGACTGCATGATACTTGTGCATTTCTTCTGCTGAATTCAAATTTTTTCACGTACATTCATTAAATAAGTAATCTCATGATTTTTCTGATGCAATTTGGAATAAATAAGCACTTGTAAATTTTTTCAAATACTACAAACTGCACTTGCCCTATGGGCTCATGCAATTTTGGTCGCCTTTGAAAACATTTAATTGTGCTTATTTATTCCAAATTGCACTGTCTCAAAATCATGTGATTACCTATACAAATTTACAGAAACATAATATAATAATTATGAAGTGACTCACGGTAAATGGAACAAGTGTTCCAGACAGTTTCCATTCAACAGGCTGATTATCTGGAAGAAAATTGACTATAATCACAGACGTCAACTTAAAACTGTAAAAACCCAAGGCAGTATCTGTAATACATGTGTAATAATACTCATGCTAGTGACATGTGATGTGATGCAGTAAATGGTTACACCACTTTTCACCATACAGACTGAAACTGTGACGTCACTTGCAACATTAGGAACAAAAAGAAAAGAAAATACTCACATTAACACAAGGAATTGAAAAACAATATTAACTACTGCAACTAACTTCTCCTAAAATAACAGTGAACAAAAGTTATATGTTTGAAACAAGCCTGAAGGTCAAAGAAACTCTGTAGTCTGACAGTGACCAAGGTCGACTTTAATAAGTCTCGTGAAAGTACCAATATAATTGTAACTACAGAACAAAGGATATTTCAGCTGACCACCAGCTTATTAGACAGTTCTATGCTATAAACTTAGTAATTTTTTGACGCAACTCAAAGAAGAACTGTTCCAAAGTGCACCAGTCATTTCAAGCACTAATTTGGACACAAAGTTAATTAATGAGCTCATCAAAAGATCCACACCATAGGATAGTACAAGAGTACAA
>NC_090888.1:72536547-72539047 GCF_036669925.1 Montipora capricornis | reverse complement strand
ATTATTGACAGGGAAGTACTGCTTCAAAGTGGCACCCGAGTGACTTAATTGTAGTCCAGCTTCCACAATCGCCAAATAATAATGATCTATCATTATTGTAATAATGCAACACACTTGGTGTCAACATCTATGTCAAAACTTGGTAGATGGTATTTTTCTTTCCCCCTTGACTGGCCATTATTTGGAAATCTATGTTCAACCCAACGTCCAAGGCAAAATTATGGTTAGACTCAAAAAATTTAAGAACATGTGTTAAGGCAAACAGTTAAGGGTCATTGGTTTATGTGTGGTTTATATTATGTTTATATGGTTAGCTCATCATGTTTTCTTTGTCTGGGTTGTGTAATAATAATGACTTTTTGTACTAATTTTCACAGCCCCCATAAAAACTGACATGTGCAGTTTCCTGCATCTAGGAAAATAATAATATCATTATGATATTGTAGATTATAGCATTGTAATATGCATCTCATGGACAATAACATTCATTTTCGTTTTTTGTCCTTAGGGAGATGGATCCACCTGGTATTATTTGTGGCAGTTTTGTGAAATATTAGCTCTAAAAGGAGCGAGAAGAAATTCAGCCTTTTTTTCTCAGCAATAAACCACAATAATCTTATTGAGTTCACTTTGTCCATGTTGGTAGTGTGGAACAAAAGACTGGATAAAGTCACTGAGAAATCCAGACAATGCTGTTGAGTTTTAAGCAGTTTCTTTAGTACTCTTCACATTGTCAAACTTTTCAGTTTCTTCTTAGAACTGAATACCAGTCCTTAACCTTTTTTCAGTTATGAACTTTTTGGACCAGCACAGAGCTTTAAGATGCCACTTTTTTAAATGTTGTACTTATAAAAAAAATGGGGACAACATATTCAAGCAAAAACATCACAAATGCATGTTGTTTGCACCTGCACGCAAACTTTGCGAATGCTTTTGATCTGATGAGTTGCCAACCCAGTAATGCTTCAGATACATGTAGTGACGCCGAAACCCAGAACACCTTCAAACACATTCAATGACAAGTTGTCAGAGAAAAAATTAAAATTAAAAACAAACATCTTCTTGAGCATTGGGACCCACATGGAATAGCCCTTGCATATGTGTATTATACTGATGACTGGATTCCATCTACTTAATATACAATCATCTTTTTAGGATAATACCACCTACGCCAGTCGGAAGATAATGCTAGAGTGAACTTCTTGCTATACAGCTGAAAATATTAATTTTGTGGAATGCCCCTTTTAGGGATGTTTCCTAGTTGTCTATGCTCTAAAGATTTTGTTCAAACCCATCAAGTACAATGTAGCATGCATGTGTGAAATGTCTCAAGTTTAGATCAGTTTTGCAATATGCACTGTGTTGTCTGAACTGATCCTTGTAAAATTTTTGTAGTTTCTTGTCAATTGTTAAATATGGAAAAAAGGATTTACTTTCTGAAAGAAAAATAACATTAATGACGTCTCTTGATCAGGTTAGGATCTGATGAATTTTTATTTTAAAAGGCAAGCAAATCAAGGGGCAAATTAATTTTCTCTGAGCTGTTTAATTTCAGTAAGTGGGCTTTCCAGGATGAAGCACTTTTTTGCCTGCTCTCTGTGTATCATACAGTGTATAATCTTCTCACCGATTTATCTCAGTTTCTGTTGGGGCTGGCTTTCATCGCTCTTCTATAAATTTAACAAAAAATGCTGTGTAAAGAGCGAAAGATGTATTTTGCTTTCATGATAATTATAAATTCGTATTGAAATTTGGAGAAACGTGGAGCTCAATTTGCCTGAGTTCTTGCATCTTTGCATACTCCATTTTAATATCGCTTTCAGCATGCTTGCCAAAATATCTTTTGTAAGCGTGTCACCATTCACCACCCGGTCTATAATTCACCAGTTGTCTTCCTTTATTGTTCAGAGTATTATAGAGAGTATCTGGAACGTCATAAGGTTTTTCAATGTCTCTTTACCGACACAGACAAAGAGGCATTGTCCTGTATCGCAACCACTCGACGAACTAGTCTCCACCGATAAGTTCGAAGCTCTCACCAATTCCACCGGCCGAATATCGCCAAAACAGGGTTTAAGGGAATTTCTGGTCCTCCCAGAAAACCAACAACTTGCAAAACCCGTTCGAGAAACTTGCGACAAAAGCCAACACTGTCAAAAAAGTAAGCATTGCAGCGCTCGTTAACTCCATTCACCGTATAGTCACACGAAAGGTGCATTTACCGCGCGAAAACAATTTTTACACAATTTGTACACCCCTTCAATTTTTGAAAAAACATCAAAACTCGTCAAAAATTGTGACAAAATCCTTATCTTTCAAACAGCGACCTTATTTTTTTGATTTAATCAACGGCTGTCATTTTCCGGCGAACAAACAGTCGTTTTGAATGAGCGCGCCTTCGAGCCTGCGTTTCGTGCCGCGGATCAGTGACTTGCGCAGTCGTTTTTCAGCTCTGTCGTTACAGTGTCAAATGGAGTATTGCCTCCTGGATGAGCTCTAA
>NC_090888.1:72479047-72529047 GCF_036669925.1 Montipora capricornis | reverse complement strand
TCATTCGATGAGGGCCAGTCTCGTGCTTCTTAAGTTGCCTCGCTCATGCCCAAAAAGAATTCTGGGTAATTCTACCATTCCATGACAAGGGAAGACTCCCGATTCTCATTTCATAGATTTTTTCATAAGTGTCGGGCCACCCAGTCCTACCAGCAAAATAACGCATCGATTGAAGGTTTTCGCTTTCAAAACGTGCCCAGATTGTGTCAGTAGGTCCTGGAATTCGTCCACAGAAAGGCCAGAGAGACAACTTCACTCGTGAACCGCCATGTTTACAACAGAGCATTTTAGGCGTCCCAGTCTGCATGACACCATCTCTCGCCTCTGTCTGAGACAAGACCAGACACGCACGGTTCTTACGTTACGTTTATACCTATAAAATCAACTGAAATCTCAATTGCTGGTACAAGAAAAAACCCAGCATGTTAATTTTTTTTGGTAGGCTAGGTATCGAAGAGCCAGAACATTTGCCCATGCGCTGACGGAATGTTTGAACAAGAGAGAAAAACGCAGTACCTCCAGACACCGGCGCTGGAGCGTCGTACCAAACGAGTCATCCCGGGATTTCGGCCCGTGCGATCGCTTTTGGACGCAGTTGGCCCTTCGCTGCTTTCTGCTACCGACCTTGCCTCCCGGTACGGCATTGAGGGAGAGATATGTCGGCCCCTAAACCATATGTGACAAATCCCACGCCTACTCACAGCTCCAAACCGCCCTTGTTAATATAGCGTAAGAATTAGAGGGCTTATATATTCAAGAGAAAAGTCATTTTCTCTGTCATATGGTAAGCACTGGAGTCGCAGATTACAAAGTGTGCGCATGCGCCCTTCTAAAGGTAACATACATACAGTCATAAGCTACAGGACCTAATATCTTCGAGACATTACTTTACAGCTGAAATACATAGCACATACATATACCTACTAAATACATAATATTTAAAGATATATTCATTAAAAACAAAGCCGCTGTACAAAACGCGGTCCTGGATTCTCTTTTAAAACCAGTAAACTCATAGGTACGGATAAAATCAGGCAGCGCATTCCGAAACTTAGCTGATACGTAAGAAAAAAGAGAACTAAGACCATAACTGGTTGTTCCAGGTTTATTGAGGAACAAAATGTAATTTCCGCGAAGATCATGCATAAGAAGGGGACGGGAGAGAAATCGTATTTTTTATATAAGCAAAAAAAACAAAAAAAAACACATACTTTTTTCAAGTAATACGAGGAAAGTTTGAATACGCTTATTGCATAGAGATGTCGAGCTTCACTTTCGTAGTAAGAGGACAGGTAAGCTGTTAATATAAATATCGTTATTCTCTTATTTACATTATTATACCGTTTCTTTGACACGAGAATTACAGGGAAATGAAAGCACAACTTTGTCGCGAATTTTCTGTGATAAAAACTTGTTCAGAAACCCAAAATCTTCGTTAACAGCACACACCAGGCCTACTCCTGAGTATCTGGATAGAAATCATTTCTTCTGGTCGCGCTTCAGTCATTCGATGAGGGCCAGTCTCGTGCTTCTTAAGTTGCCTCGCTCATGCCCAAAACGAATTCTGGGTAATTCTACCATTCCATGACAAGGGAAGACTCCCGATTCTCATTTCATAGATTTTTTCATAAGTGTCGGGCCACCCAGTCCTACCAGCAAAATAACGCATCGATTGAAGGTTTTCGCTTTCAAAACGTGCCCAGATTGTGTCAGTAGGTCCTGGAATTCGTCCACAGAAAGGCCAGAGAGACAACTTCACTCGTGAACCGCCATGTTTACAACAGAGCATTTTAGGCGTCCCAGTCTGCATGACACCATCTCTCGCCTCTGTCTGAGACAAGACCAGACACGCACGGTTCTTACGTTATGTTTATGCCTATAAAATCAACTGAAATCTCAATTGCTGGTACAAAAAAAAACCCAGCATGTTAATTTTTTTTGGTAGGCTAGGTATCGAAGAGCCAGAACATTTGCCCATGCGCTGACGGAATGTTTGAACAAGAGAGAAAAACGCAGTACCTCCAGACACCGGCGCTGGAGCGTCGTACCAAACGAGTCATCCCGGGATTTCGGCCCGTGCGATCGCTTTTGGACGCAGTTGGCCCTTCGCTGCTTTCTGCTACCGACCTTGCCTCCCGGTACGGCATTGAGGGAGAGATATGTCGGCCCCTAAACCATATGTGACAAATCCCACGCCTACTCACAGCTCCAAACCGCCCTTGTCAATATAGCGTAAGAATTAGAGGGCTTACATATTCAAGAGAAAAGTCATTTTCTCTGTCATATGGTAAGCACTGGAGTCGCAGATTACTAAGTGTGCGCATGCGCCCTTCTAAAGGTAACATACATACAGTCATAAGCTACAGGACCTAATATCTTCGAGACATTACTTTACAGCTGAAATACATAGCATATACATATACCTACTAAATACATAATATTTAAAGATATATTCATTAAAAACAAAGCCGCTGTACAAAACGCGGTCCTGGATTCTCTTTTAAAACCAGTAAACTCATAGGTACGGATAAAATCAGGCAGCGCATTCCGAAACTTAGCTGATACGTAAGAAAAAAGAGAACTAAGACCATAACTGGTTGTTCCAGGTTTATTGAGGAACAAAATGTAATTTCCGCGAAGACCATGCATAAGAAGGGGACGGGAGAGAAAACGTATTTTTTATATAAGCAAAAAAAACAAAAATAAAAGACACACTTTTTTCAAGTAATACTAGGAAAGTTTGAATGCGCTTATTGAATAGAGATGTCGAGCTTGACTTTCGTAGTAAGAGGACAGGTAATCTGTTAATATAAATATCGTTATTCTCTTATTTACATTATTATACTGTTTCTTTGACACGAGAATTACAGGGAAATGAAAGCACAACTTTGTCGCGAATTTTCTGTGATAAAAACTTGTTCAGAAACCCAAAATCTACGTTAACAGCACACACCAGGACTACTCCTGAGTATCTGGCTAGAAATCATTTCCTCTGGTCGCGCTTCAGCCATTCGATGAGGGCCAGTCTCGTGCTTCTTAAGTTGCCTCGCTCATGCCCAAAACGAATTCTGGGTAATTCTACCATTCCATGACAAGGGAAGACTCCCGATTCTCATTTCATAGATTTTTTCATAAGTGTCGGGCCACCCAGTCCTACCAGCAAAATAACGCATCGATTGAAGGTTTTCGCTTTCAAAACGTGCCCAGATTGTGTCAGTAGGTCCTGGAATTCGTCCACAGAAAGGCCACATATACTGAATACAGCATATGTTTTAATGAGGTAAGTACTTCATGTATCCCTTATTGGCCATAACATTGCGAATGACAGCTTTTTTCTCCGCCAGACAATTAGCCTTAGCCTCAATCAAACGGTAAAGGTTTGTATCCCGTGATCTTGCCAAATTCTTTGAAATTTTTTTCACTCCTTCGGGGTCAAGACCGTTCACTGTCTTAGCCGTGAAAGCCAAATTTCAAACAACGGGCGCAACCCGCGTTGTCAAACCATGGCCAATCGTACGGAAACCACGACTTTTCTCTAGTGGCTCCATACGTTTCAACTACTTTCCGTAGTTGTTTCCAGGGCCCTCATTGGCCATAGAGTTAATGACGAAGCTTGAAGTTTGGAGTAGATAGGAACGTCACGCAGGCCTATTTTTTGGCTACAAGGACAATACAATACACAATATATATTTAATTGACCACTCCCCATAGGGGCTTTTCAGGGCCAATGAAGCACAGTCACAACAGAACAGAACAGAACATTCAATAACAACCATTTAGAATCCCAACTGGCCGGAGGCAAGCTATTTGGTTATTTAAAAGTGCAGTTGAGAGGTTGAACCAGGGACAACCGTACCAGGAACAAACTCAATGGTCAGAACGTGTCTTCAACCCGGGGTCCCCAGATTTCAAAGCAAGTGCCCTAACCTAATCACTGGGCCGCACTGCTTCCCGAAGGACATTATAAAAAGTACTTTTTGATCAGGTTTAGGTCGCAGCGCCCAGAATTAAAACCGAGCACCGTAACCTAGCTGATTTAACCACTATTTAATATCAACTGCTGCTGTTGCTAAGGCAGCAGTGCAAGGTCCTCGCGAGTAAATAAAGCATGGGCCTCAACCTGGTCCCAAATTATTGCACATAAAAGAGGGGGTGGTCTAACTTCTGAAGGTTTAGTAATAACAACTTAAGACCTTCGCAGACTAATAACGTCACAAAAGTTTTTATATTGACGTGGATGACGTATGCAAATGAGGTCACGTGACTTGTTACGGCCACACAATTCAAAATAAAAAACGGCAACAGTTTATGCTTAAGTTTATTTCACTTCGCTACTATTAGATTAGTCAAAAGGGTAAAAGAAAACGATTTGTGCTTGGCCTTTGTGAAACACGTCTTTAGTTTTGCAAATATACGGCATTTTGTACTAGTGTCCAGTCCCTTATTTAAAATTATCTTGAAATGCCCAAGCACAGAGATGATGTACCCAATAGTGTTAACATCATAAAGGTAAATCCAGCCACCAAAAAATAATAAAAAGTGTTGCCGTTTAGCTGAAAAGATTTCTGTGCTGAAAATAACTTTGACATGTCACGTGATAATAATATATCATCCTATATAGCAGTTAAGGTTTCACTTCTTATTGCTGCTAACGATGTCCCGAAGTTACTTCGTGTTATATATAATGGATCAATAGTTAGACCACCCACTCATTTATTTTCATGGAATAGATCTAGGCCCAGGCCTTAATTCACCTGAGCTTGGGGTATTTTTGTACTTCTTCGAGGATACTTTCGGCGCAATCTTCGATGACTGCATGCCCAAAAAGTGGCTCTTTTGGGTCTTTGCTGCACATGTGTGTGCTGCGAGGTCAAGCGTGTCCCGCTAGCTATCGAGACGCGGGTACGTGCTGCTTTCAAACATATGATTAGGGGTAAGCCTTTCTCGATTTGTTGGGTATTAGAGCCCGGTACACGAAGTGTAGGGGCGTTTCATAACATTTCTGGGAGACTGGGGATCGAGTTACGCCAAGGGCGGAGCTTCTCGTGGCTCCACCGCTCGCTTACCATGAATCCCAGCTGGCGTAGTGCTTGGGTGCGTTTGTCATTTCGTAGGCCGTGGCCTTTTTTGCCAACATTGGGGAGTTTTGTGGCACTTGTCCCTGAGGCGTTCTTCGTGCTCTTCGGGAAAACAACGGGGACAATCATGAAATGGACAACCGTGAAATTGAAAAACATTTTGCTTTTGTGGCGGTAGCCGTCAACCACGTGGCTGCCTTTTCACTGGTCACCCCCATGGTCACATGGGCATATAGAGGTGGATGTCGCAGAGCATTTGCCTCTCGTGCCCCAGCCAAGCAAGGGCTTTTTCCACAACAGTTTCGTTTTATGGGTAAAAGGCTCTCGATTACCCCCCTTTTACACCTTTCTGAATGGCGGAGCAGCTACAATAGGTTATGAGAATTAGTAAACCTCGCCTGGCACTCCTCACAAACAAAGTATGTTGGCCGCTTTTGCCGGGTTTGCGATGAGAAAAGCATGTTGGTTGTAGATGCCAATTGACATCGTTGGCTGCCTTTTTTGCCGTAATAGGCGAGAAAACAGTTTAACGAAAAAACATTTTTATCGTCAACCACAATGCCCTGGCGGAAGTGCTCTTCTATGCGCAGAATGTGCTCGAGCAAGATTGACCTGCCAGGGGTGCGTTTTTTTTTTCTGAAAAAACTTAGGACCAATTCTTTTGGTTTTCTTGTGTTCTGGCATCGATCGGCGTCTTCGTGGAAAGCTAGACAAAGAAAAACAAAGGTTGTCTTCGTAGTTGTCTAGCTGGTAAAACCTAATTTGTTGCGAAAGCCACGGTGGCAAAACCCTTCGCCAATGTGCAAAGGTATGTTGCTAAAACTGATTTTTATTTTGACCATTAAAGTTCTTTCCTACCCGGAGGATGGTGCTCCTGCGCAGGGTTGCTACTCGTGGCCAGCGCGTGGGGGCGTTTCTCTCTAATTGGGTGACGCGTTAACAAAATGAAGAGACTTTTTTTGAACAAGGACGGGGCAGCTGGGTAGTATTTTCGGTTTTCGCATGACGTCACGGCCGCCATGTTGGTGTCCCGACCCAAGCCTCCGGGAATTGAACTATTACTGAATCAGTATGCAAACGTTTTCTTTTGTTTTCGTCGAAAAACATGGCTGTTGGTCACGCGAGTGCAAACATACAATACATGGAGTCACAAATTTAATGAGGAGGGTTTTCGGCCCCAAGCGTAGTCGTCCCCGTGGGAGGGAGTGAGCGGGGACGATCACGCGAGGGGAAGGAAATTCCTGCTCATTTTGTCTCCACATATACCACTTGGTCCATTCGGGGCAGAGACGGGAAGTGCTACCGCTGATGAAGCGGATTCAGTCCAATGGTAACTTGTATTGTTTTTATGTGAGGAGCCTCCCCCCCCCTCCCCAAAAGGTATTGAGTGGCACATCTCAAATGATAGACCATTTTCGAAATATAATTATTCAGCTTGATAGTGAGGCAGTGAGGACAAAAACAATAGAGGCAAGTTGCAATGAATATCTACTTTCCTTTGTCCTCTAAAGTAAAGTCAAAGTCGTGCATTTATATAGCGCCTTTATCACAAACGTCTCAAAGGCGCTTTACAATGATCAGTTTACCCCCAGCGGACTGGAAGCATATACAGGCGCAAATTGCAGCCGCTTCTAAGCAGTCCATGCATGCTGGTACTCATTTTACCGACCTCGGAAGGATGGAAAGCTGAGTGAACTTCAGCGGGAAAGAAGGTCGCCAAATATTCCACTCTCGGCAGAACCGGGAATGGAACCCGGGACCCTAGGGTTGGAAGGCAGAGATCTTACCACTGCGCCAACCCCTCCGCTCTAAACCTCTCTTTCAAGTTGAATTGTATTGTGGTTACACGAATAAATTGTTTCATGGAGAATATAACGTCGCCAATGGCGAAGAACTTATTATGTGAATAGAGCGTTTCCACATGACGTCACGGCGGCCATGTTGGTGTTCCAAAACAAAGAAATGGCTGCCATGATGGTGAACCAAACTAATCCTCCGGGAATTGAACTCTGTTTTCAAATACTTTCCTTTGTTTCAGTAATCCAATATGGCTGCTGGTCACGTGAGCGAAAACGCTCTTAGAACATTTGC
Organism: Montipora capricornis; assembly: GCF_036669925.1. Lineage (NCBI taxonomy): Eukaryota > Metazoa > Cnidaria > Anthozoa > Scleractinia > Acroporidae > Montipora > Montipora capricornis. The sequence continues at coordinate 72,521,878 of NC_090888.1, read as the reverse complement.
ATGATGACGCCATTTGACTAAAATCCTGTTGGGAGAATAGGAACAATCTTGTTTACCCCTTTTGTCAGCAGCCACCATTAACAATCAAGATATCTACAGTGTCTAATGCTTTACTGAGTCTGTAAAATCTGGGACATTCACAAAACAGTGATTCCTGATTTGCCCCATACACTGAACTAGCCTTTAAGATAACAGCTGTGGATCAAAGTTTACAATAATGCTGGGGTTTGGCTTGCATCACTATTCTTCCAAAGTACGAGGAATGATGAGTGTATGTTTTAAACGCAGCCATGGAAGTGTTTGTCCCTCTCCCTTTGTAGCTACCACACTGGCCAGTTAAGGTGGCGAAAATCAGTTTGACCAATTCTACTGCATCAGGAACGACTCTGCAAAACGTTTTCACAGAATGGTAATGCTGTGGTACCATATGAAACACCGATTTTGCTCAACAAGATGCACTAGTCTCAGGGTATAGTAGGTTTTCATGGCAACACGAAAGCCATCTTCAGAAGCTGCTTGATAATACAGTGTTGTAGAGTAAATTCTTCTCATAATACAGTTTCGAGAAAGTGTTGAAGCTGGTTTGAGCATCCTAAAAGTTCTCCCAACTCGTTATTGAATTCAATGAAATGCCTCAATGGAAACTTGACCGATATCAGTGCACCTCGCCCATTGGAGTGCTTCTACAGTAGCACACTGTCAAGACGGAAGGAATCTTCATAGATCCAAGCAGGACCAGAAGCTAAACTTACCAGTAAAGACCTACAGTTCATTAATAATCTAACAATAATAAGTAGATGTTGGAAACGGAAACACGAATTCTCAACATTACTTCGGGGCATTAAACTAGAAGTAATATTTTAGCCCGTTAATGTTTGCTTTGGGCACGATTTCCCATTAACAGTCTAGTTAGCTTTATGAGAAAAGAACACTGTTTCGTTTGACACACCAATGTGCTCCTTCGTCCTCAGTAATTAGTCTCAATGACGAAAGTCTGGTTCTATGTCTGGAGTATGGGCCCTTTCGAATTTTCCCCAAAGGATAGTTCTCCCCGCCCATGACAAGCATATTACCTCAGGCCATAAAGGAAAAATCCTACTTTCCACGGAAATATCTACTTCAAGATGCACGACTGCAAAGTTTCAAGATATTATCGACAGCACAGTCAGCCTCCTCCCGAGTGTCCCCAGTCACCATTGGTAAAATACATCTCTTCAGCTAACCTTTATGACTAGCATGATCAAATATATTCTCATAAAAACTATATCTACCGCACATCATTGAACACAACATCATCAACACAAAATGCCCAACGAGTGCGCATCGACGCATATTCTCGACAACCAAAGACAGGAAAGCTACTTCAACCTACCTTTGAAAAAGACGAGTTTATGTTGGCCATAACATCGTGAATGACATTTTTTTCTCCACCAGACAATTAGCCCCGGACTATTCGACCACTCTTTTGGAATGATTCCCTACCATTAATTAATACTTTTAACCCTAACCCTTCACTTAAACCAATGTTTGCATTGAAATACGAAAATCATTTAACGAGACCTACCCACCAAATACAGACGGCCCAATATTCTAGAAATCAGCGGCGAATGGTGAAGGGCTTATTGTCCAGGGCCACATTTTGTGGATATGAATTTTTGTTTATACATTCGTCCAATTATGCCGGTCCATAATGCGTTCTACGCATTGGTTTTGTTTATCCACTAAAAAAATTACAAGAATTAAAATGTGTAGAAAATGTGCCAAACGATTTTTTTTTCGCGAGTCCACAAGTCGCACAATTTACTTTCAAGACCCCAATATTAACTCTTAAGTCAATAAAATTCAATTAAAACAAAGAAAAAATCGACTGGGTCAAATGACGACTGTCTGCTGGGCCACCTGTATGGATGTGGCAGTGTGGGTAAGGATAGGGGTCAGCTGGTCGAATGAGTGGTTTCTCCGTGGTCACGAGTTCCTTGATTTAATAATACAGTAGCATCGTCCACAGCACTTTGTGCCGATAACAATTTGTTATCCTCCATGCTGATGTCCGTAGCCTCATTATGCTTTGAAATGTCTAAATTATCTTTGGGAATACAAATAGTTTTTTGATCTTGGGGCAAGTCGATAGCTTCACTAGCAATGTTCTGTTTGTCACAATCTTTTGCAGTATTCACGGCTGCATTATCCATTACGATGTTCTGTGATTCTTTTACGGTCCCTTCAACAATTTCACCCTCCTCCTGCGATGTTGGGTCATTACCAGAGTTTTGCGCGAGTTTGCTCGTATCCCTGCTGGGTTGTAATTCTTGTTCATTCATATTATTCTCTTTTAACACTGGTTCACCGATGACAGGTCTCTCTTCAAGCGGTTCAAACCTGCTTCGCCTTCTCGGCCCACCCCTATGGACATCCCTGTCACTTGTGAAGTCTCTGCTTGAGCGGAAATCACGCACACGTTGTCCGTCATCTCGGTCCCAGTCCCTCTCGCGACCACGATCACGCTCTCGATCCCGACCGCGGTCACGGAAACGATCATCACGATCTCGAATTCGCGCGCGGTCGTCGCGATCACGCCCACGCTCCCAGTTTTGTTCGCGAGGGCGATCAGGTTCTCCTCGATCTCCCAATTCCCTCCGGGGCCTCCGAGCAAAGTCTCGTTCTTCATCAGGGCGGTCTGGTGATTCACCCATGTTATGAGGATTCACCTCGCCCTCAGTCTCTTTTTTTGGTTCTTGATTCCAATCTATTACAGCTTCATGATTAACATCCGGTGGTCGGTTATCCGGCCAGTTGGGAGGAGGGAGCCCACGCGGGGGTGGGCCCCTCATTGGACTAGGTCCTGAACCCCATGGAGGGGAGCCAAAGTCCGGTCCACGCGGCGGCCCACCAGAGGGCATCAGAGGTGGTATATCATGAGGAAATCTTGGTCCTCCTGGGTGGAACGGAGCCATTCTTGGGTGAAGAGGTGGTCTTTGATGAAATGGAGGGGGTCCACGGTGCATTGGTGGGAAGTGGCCATCTGGATATCTACCCTGGGGACGAGGAGGAAACTGCCCACCATCATGAGGTCTGCTGGAACGATGTGGAGGGGGGAACTGTCCACTTCCTTGAGGTCGGCCTGGGTGATGTGGCGGAAACATATCTCCTGTACGGGTTGGAGGTAACTGGCCTTCTTCAATTGCATGATGTGGTGGAAATGATCCCCCATCTTCAAGCCTGTCTGGTTGAAACTTGCCATCTTGTACAGGAAAAAGAGAACCCTCGCGAGGCCGCCCATGGAAAGGTGGTGGATACTGCCCTGCTTCTAGAGGAACACCTGACACTACTGGCCGGTTGTTATCTGGGGGAAATTGTCCTCCTTCCTGAGGTCTACCATGATTTAGCGGTGGTCCTGGAGGTCCATTCGGGGCAGACACGGGAGGTGCTCCCGCAGGAGTAAACTGATGAAGTGGATGGCCTCCCATGTTTGGTGGAGGCACTCCAGCAATACTCGGAGGTGGTGCTCCAGGTGGCAACATGTTTGGCGGGATTGGTGGTCCTGGGAAGGGTGGCTGTATTATCATTGGTGGCGGTATCATTGGATGGTGGCCGGGAAACAAGGGATGACCAGGAAGGGGAATTTGAGGGGGTTGCCCTGGTGGGTTCACTGTGTGCCCTGATGGAATGCCTGATGGTATTCCTTGCTCAGGGACCTTGGCTTCAGTGCCTGCTTGTGCAGCCGCCAGTTTCATAAGCTCTTCATGACTCATAGTTCCGAGGTCTTTTTCATCTTTGGCATTACTGGTATCAGTGCTGTCGGCCTCTGAACCTGTAAAGATATCAGCATACATAACTATCACTCAATTGAAAACAAAGCACAGTGTTAATTAATGAATCCTTTGACTCCCAGGAGTGAGCGGCATGTAATTTCTCCTCAAAATTTCAATGAAATGTCAGTCACACAGGTATTGAGAATGATGATCATCATCAGCATAGGAGGTGTGATCTTGATATCAGACCAAATGTAAGGCGTTCTTTTCAAAATTGAAGCTTAACTATAATCTTATGAAAATGCATGGTTACCCACAAGTTTCTTTTCAGATATCAAGAGCACTTGCTAAATTCACGTCTCGAGATGCGCAGAACGTATGCACAATAAGAATAGTAGGCACTGTCCTTTAAGGCCCACCTTCAACTGACAGGCACTGCGTGCCACGGAACAATTTTCATATATGGAAATCCAGCCAAAGCTGAAATTCATCCAATTCATCCAGAACCACCTTAAATAATTGAAAATTTATGGTAGATCTGAATCGACAGAATTTTTTAAAACCTTGCAGAGAGTTTCATCCCGGCCTGCTGATCATTTTTGTGCTATAACATAATTGGGGTCAACGATATGAGCAGCTAAAGCCGAAATGTAGGGTATATTTGCAAGGCTTTCCTGTTGCCATGGTAACTTGTTACGTCACAAAAAGGACTGGATCTTGTTCAGAAATAATTGGAAAAACCTTAAATAACAATGACCACGACCCGGTTTTCTGAGCCCGCGAGACTGAGCACCCCCAGCAAACCATTGTTTTAACGAAAACCGCTGGTCCGCAACATGGTTCTGGTCATTGCTTTCTAAGGTCTGCCCGATAATTGATGTTTTACATGGTAACAAAACAGTGCTGTTGCCCGATAGAGTGTTCTAGTGTCAATCCTTCTAATAACAAGGTTTCTTGAAAGCGTTGAAACTGATTTGAGCCACCTGAACTCTCAAAGCGAGAACGTTAAAGTGCATGTGCCACAAATTTTTTTATTGGCTTGTTCGAAAGAGCTTTCAAAATGGTGAAGAACAGCGTTTACTTTATTGTGATAGCACTCTTGGTAGCCGAGCTATTCAAGATTTTGATTTATGCAAATTAGGTGACTTGTGACGTCACATAAAGGACACAAAATTATGTACAATCACAAAACATGGAATATCTGTGCAAATACAGGGTCTGCAGGGTTGATGTGCGACCAAAACCACACATTGCAATAGTGATTATGATGTCACCATAGTAACATACTCGTTACCAGACCTCTACCTTTCCAATATCGCAAATGTCTTCTTTGTTGCTTCAGAGTCTAACAGACTCGGTCACACGCACTGAATGAACATCACATGCAAAGAACCCTTATTGGGGAGGGAAACTCTGATTTTACTTTTTGGATGGAGGGGGCCTGGAGCCCATTGCGTTGCTATGGAACCATCACTCTGGGCCATATCATTGAACTTTGTTATGTGTATAAGAACTGCAAAAAGCTTTAGTTCTATACAGGAAAAGTCTTCAGAGATATTCCACTTTTTGTGATTTTACATCATCTTGTGTTCACTTATGATGTCACAAGTCGTCTAATTTGCATAAATCAAAATCTTGAATAACTCGGCAACCAAGAGAGCTATCACGATAAAATAAACGCCGTTCTTCATTTTAAAAGCTCTTTCGAACAAGCAAATATAAAATTTTGTGTCATATGCACTTTAACAGAAGCCAATAACAATATTGCATAAGCCTGGCAGTGCCCATTTCACTACCCTTTAACACTGTAAGTCATACGATCTCTAGTCACATTGTACCTTCTTTCACTTCAGCTTTCTGTAGACCAGGTGGAAGAGTTTCAGGATCAATCCAGCTCCCTTCACCAAGTGCTTGCAGGTCAACATTGGTGCCGAGCTTGCTCCAGGGTATAAATGCAACACCTTGATCTGCATCAAAATGTTCCTTGTATTCTTTGCCTTTAACACCTTTTCCTGGTGCCCAGGCCAACTGCAAATATCAAATGATGTCTGGTTAATACTCTCGGCACAGAAGCACTTCAGTTAGAAAAACCAAAAGGTCAACTTGCAAGTTGCAGAAGGAGAGCTGTGTGAAAGATAACTGACAGGGACTGACAAATTTACAGATTTTGCAAAGTTCTTGAGGGGTACCTGTCCTACAGGATGCAGGACCAACAGGAAGACTTCTATGAACCACATTATCAGAGGAAAAAGTTTGTAAATGTTACTGAAAACACTTTTGAATCACATGAAATATTTTAGGAATCCTAGATGCAGATATGATATACTGCCTAGAACTAATCATAATTTACCATTAAAGCATTCAAATGTGCAAAAAAAACTGAAAACAATGTTTGGGATCCTGATGACTGCTGGTAAGAGAGAGTACAAACCTTGAGAGAATTTCCATGAATTCTTTCATTTTTTAAAGTAACAAGCACCTTTGAAGCATCACGTCTGTTCATCATGACAACATAGGCACACCCTCTTGGAGGAACCATCTGCAATCCAACATGCTTTGAATAAATGCAAGTTTACTCTTACAAGTATTGTCCATTCCCCCTCAAGAAAAGGGTGGATTATCTTTTCACTGAAGGAGTTGGATCCTTCATCAAAACCTAGTTCCCATCAGCCTCATGCTGATCAAAATAATTTTCTAACTTGCTACAATTATCTTGTAGTAAACACTCCACAACATGTATATGTTGCTGTTGCAGTATGGAAGCAGAGTGATCACATCAAGCAAGTTAAAGGGCCTCGTTCTCACAATCGCACTAGAACTCAAATACAAATCATCCGAGGCCATCCTCATTATGGAGGGAAAATAGAAAACCAGATGGTTGACTTGGTCTTCATCTTCAACCATTTATCCTAACTAGTTAGAAGGTTTCCATCATGTATTTTAAATCGAATGTCATAATTTAATTTATATGAGGAAAAAAAGGTTGGCTTTGAAAAAAAGGTTGGCTTTGAAGGACATGCAGTGTTCTACACTTACTTTTTTACTAATTTGCCCTTTGGGCAACCAGTTTGGATTTTTTGGTTGCCCATGGTTTTTTTCGGTTGCCCACCTTCTAAAGACCTGATGTCCACTAAAATGGAAAGGAGGCTCGCAAAAAGGTCAATTTTGTGTAATGTGTGTAAAATGGGTTTGACAGACCAAAGAGACTCCTGCTGCGTCCATTGTGTTCTAGTAGCCTTCACAGCTTTGCTTTGACAAAGCATATCTTTAAGCGCTTTTCCTTTTCTGTAAGAGATCAAGGGAGATTCCTAGGAATATCTCTTTGACATTAATTAGGCTGGTTTTGAATTAAAATGCCATTTGTCCAATAGTATGTGCACTTGTTCGATATCAAAGTATCGTACCGCATTTGTTTGCAGTGACTACGTCATATTACCAGTCACTTTCTTTGTTGTCAATCAAATTGTTGCCAAGCAAATCATTTAATATCAGTCGAACAAAAATTCTGATTGCCCGATCGGGAAAGTCTTAGAGTTGTTTTACTTGCCCACGGATATATTTCGCTTGCCCCGGGCAATTGGGCAAGTGTTAGTGTCGAACACTGACATGAGTTTGGCTCCTACCAAAAGAACTCAGACTTTTTTTACAAGGGTTGCTCACCGATAAATTGTCCAGTTCTACACATTTCAGTCTTTTTCCTGCTCATTCACTCTGCACAGAGATTTTAGAACAGGATGGAAAACTAAGGCCTTTAAATATTGCAAAAACTGTTGAAAGGTCATTCAAATTTTTTGCCCATAGAAGCTCCGCTACAAACACAAGTATATCATGAAACAGGCCTATCAGTTAATGTGCTGCCAGAACGTGTGCCAAGGAATCAGATAATAAACGACAATCACCATCAAGTCTACAAAAACTTATGACTGACCGCCCGTCGATGTTGTCATCATATTCCAATAGGCCACATGAGAATCGTGAACTAGAGAGCACAATGCCCATAATAAAATAATACTTATAATTATTACAATTTGTTGAACTTGATACATACATCAATGGAAGACACTGCAAGCTGATTTGCTTCAAACATTTCCTGTAAGTTTTCCTTCGCGACTGTCTTTGCTAAATGGCCAACCCAGATCGTCGTACTACAAACTGACACATTCACAGGATAGTTATAAATGTACTGAAAAATGTTATTTATTTATTTATTTAACAATATGCCAACCATTACAAAAAAATAGAGTGGGAGGATGATAGTAGGGGGAAACTAAATTTCCTTTCCAAGACTACCCTCCTTGCATGCAGTATTAATTTTGAATACCTACAAGTTTAGCAGGTAAGTAAGAAGCAAACAACTGTGGATTGAATTCTTCCAATGCAAAAAAGATACCTCAACCCCTTTTTCCTGTATCCAGGAAAAAAACTCTGCATACAACAATATTCTTTTTGTAAATTGTAACTGTTTTCTATAGTGAGGCCAGCATTGAACTCTCCTATTCTTTCTTTAGGGACCTGTCACCTCCCCTTTCACTCCAGTTCTAATACAGTAAAACCCCTCGAGTAAGAACCTTCCATTTAAATATTTTAGCCTAAAAGGGTCCTAACAAAACTGGTAATTAACAGAAATTTAAGCTATCTAGGTTCTTAAATAGGTTCTTTTTTTCTAAAGAAAAAAACCACTTTGTAGATAGTAGAATTTAGTGTTATTTGGTCTTCGCCACCAATGCCATAGCCAGTTTTTCCCTGTCCTTTTTGTAAAATTTGAATAAAAATGTAAATACAGAATTAAAAAGTTCACCTAAAAAATGAATCACATGAATTTTCAGAACATCAACATACACGTACATTTAATTTACTGCTAAAATTCCTTGCACAATTTAAACTGAACAGATTAAGATGCTGTACTGCAGTTCACATAAAATATATGGAAATCTGCTCCTTACAGCAAAAGCAAGTTACAGTTGTAACTACAGAATGATAATGATATTAATTGTTATATACATGTAGCTGAATTTTTTCCCCCAACTGTGCGCACTCTCATTGGTTACTTCGAGGTCACATGGCATCTAACAATAAAACTGTTTCCCGCCAACAGTCTCTGAATGGACAACAGCGCAAAATCTATAACGTCACAGGGTAACAGTGCATTGTTACGACCGCCGTTGCTGTTGCGGTTGCACTCTTTTTTTTTTGTGATATATAACAAATCACTTAATGACTGGTCCCTCAGGAAACAATTCATTTTGTTTCCCTCAAATTTCAATGTTTCCCTTGGCTGTGCCTCGGGGATGAGATGGTGAATGACCTTTGTCCTCAAAGAGAACTGTAAATGTCAATAATTGATCTTATTTGAAAAAGTGCACACACTCTCTAGAGTTTAAGAACCTGTTTCAAATCTTAGGGTCCACAGGTTCTTGTTTATAGGGGCCTAACTGACAAATTTTAGGCTAAAGGTTCTTACTCAAGGAGTTTTAAGGTAAATGTATATCAGTTATATCAGGTTGTTTGTTGATACAACTGTATTGATCTGTAATGCACATCTAGACCAAAAAGGGGCATGGCCAACATACCACTAAGACTCTCTTTCTTTGATACAGGAATGCCATCATTTCTCTTCTCACTCTCCTTGTCGCTCTCTTTTGCTTTGTCCTTATCTGAATCTCTGTCCTTATCTCTATTGCGGCCCCTGTCGCGGTCCCGGTCCCGGTCCCGGTCTCGATCCCTATCTCTATCACGCTCCCTTGCCCGGCCTCTGTCTCTTTCCCGGTCTCGTTCTCTGTCTCTTCCAAATGGTGACCGAGAACGGCGTCGAGGAGAGCGCTCCCTCCATCTAGGGCTTCTGCTGCGCCTCCTTGGAGATCTAGATTTTTGATAATGACTGCCAGGTGATCTTTCTCTCTCATGAACATCAGGTGATCTCCTGTTAAAGGGCCCTATTAGAGAAGATAATGACACAAGGTTCGAAATTGCAACAAATACAGTCACATTTGCAGCTAAATTGTTTCCCTTTGCGTCTAAAATAATTATCTGGTGAAGTTGCAAATTTGTGACTTGTTTTCACCTTTGTTGCTTTGAAACAAAAGGGTTAGCAGTTGCCACTTTGCTGCTACTTTTGCTAAAATAAATATAGAAATGACAAAATTTTTTTCTTTCTCGCCGTGAATTTTCTTTCAATCTGAAGATAGCATAATAATTGTAGTGTAATTTAGCTGTGATGTTACGTGCACAACTCCATTCCTTCAATCATTCGGCATTTTCAGCGGTTTCTTTACACAAGTATTGTGGACTCATATTTTGTTTTGCTAAACCGCTGACAACACAATGCAGCGCAACGATTTTGCCACTAAAATTTGCAAAATTGCAACTAAATTCTCATACCAAGGCTTGCCACAAAATTGTGACTGGATTTTTTGTTAATTTCAAGCCGTGTGACAGATTGGCAATTTCCACTGATCAAGATAATGATGGCTGTAAATTATGGTGTAGACTGAGATAAGCATAAATCAATAATTATTACTCGAGATTGCTTTTGATCATCAAGAATAGGGACCTTAAGATCTATGACGGCGAAGTCAACGTAAACGTCACCTCAAATTATCACTTTCCTTTATCATAAGTCTTTCACGGTTATTCTGTCTCATTCACTTCTTACAATTTGGGCAAAGTATCCCAAAAATAAATTGGTACAAGTGGTTTTAGACTGAAAATAGAGAATGAAAGATTCTCTGTTGCATGCTCACGTTGTCATCAAAACCTCAAATCAATTTTGGTAATTTTTTCATGACGTCGTTATGCAGAGTACCGCAAGAACCTGTGCTAAAATCTGTGCTACACCATCAACACGATTATTTATGCTCTTTTAACCAATGATATCATTTTTTTGCGGCGTTGTTATTCCCATTGCCATCCTAAAATCTTAAGCTCCCTAATATCTTGTGACTTTCTGGAATGAGCACACAGGGGTTTCAATAAGGAAAGACAGCCAACAAAAAGCACTGACTACTCCCCTCACAGAAGTTGGCTACTTTTTCCCTAAACTGAAGTAATTAACCCATTGACTCCTGGGAGTGAGACTTGAGAGATTTTACTGTGTCTAACTCCAGATGATTTCACTCATCAACAGGGGGAATCCAAGAGAGCCTCAGGTGTCAATGGGATAAAGACAGATTCTTTAAAAAATTAGATTAAAGTTCATTTTGACTATGACTATGTTGCACTAATCTATTTCCAACGCAGACATACTACTACAAATTATTATTATTAAGTGAGTGATCTGTGCAGGATTTACTATAATGGTTGACCAATATAAATATTCACATATTTTTATTTACATTTAAAATGTTTCTTAAAATTAAGTTAGTTTTATTGTATTTTCCTCGTGTGAGAAAAAAAAAACACCTAAATACATGAAGCCATAATTATCATAAATGAATGAAGGGGTAGTTTCTAAAGAAACTGTGGTGCTGCATCGGTGGGGAAGTAATATACAAAAATTTGGTTTTATCAACGGAGTTGATAATGTAAATTGGCCACCGTACAGAGATTCTAAAAGCTACGGTACGGTGGCCAATTTACGTTATCAACTCTGTTGATAAAACCAAATTTTTGTATCATAATTATCATAAGATTGTTACTGAAAGTTATTCCCAGCATACTGACCTAAAGGTTCCTCAAGTCGGTCATGCTGCTCACCAACTGGTCTAAATGTGTTTTGAAATTCACCTGGCATTTCCCCCATGTGTGGATGAACTCTGGAACATAAATAAAAGTAACAAGGCTAAGAAGTACTATAGACAGAATGACAACAGCTTTCGATAAAGAATAGTATTAAATCTCTTTTGAGGCAAGCGGTACACAGGGTCTCAAACCACAGACCCAAAAATTTTGTAATTTCAAAAAGGAAAGGAACTTTATTTACATGCAAGTGTCTAGTCTTCTAGCGCAGGAGCACTAATTGGGGACACTGTAAACTGAAATCAACAAATCTACACGTCAAATAAAATCAAATGTTGGTTTTTGAGGAGAGGGGAAAACTGGAGCACCTGGTTAAAAACCTCTCGGAGCAGAGAAGAGAACCAGCATACAACACCTAGTCTGGGAATTGAACCCAGGCCACATTGGTGGGAGGTGACTGCTCTAACCATTGCGCCAGTCCTGTACCCTTGTAATGATACACTGGCCCTTTCCTTTTTAAAAGCTACATGTACAATGTAAGTCTACAATAAAATTACAGTATATGACCTCCAATTTAGCCTCTTTCTTTTCTGCAATCTTTAGCTTATCAAGGTAAACAACTCACTCCTGACTCAGCCTTCTTTGCTCTTCCATCAAATGGCGTCTCTGTTCAGCTATTCTTGAAGCATCATCATCATCATCTCCATAATCAAAGTCATCTATAACAGACTGTGGAGCATAACATACCAACATTTTAGCATCATAGCAGTTAACAATGACTTGCATTGTATGCAGTTGAATGAAATGTAACAGAGTTAACTACAGTAGCACTTGTCTGCCAGTTGTGGTCAGCAGTGTTGTCAGGTCGGTGCATGCACAGTGATTTCCCGCAGTTGTATACTGTACACATTGGGTGTAACTGTGGCATTGTAGTTGTATAACAGAAAAAAAAATTAGAGTGCTTTTGGAGTGTTTTTAATGGTCAGTTTCAATTCACTCTCCGCTCTCTCCTCTTTTTATCCACTGTTTTCAACAGTGTGACAAGTGCCTGTCTCACATGCTGTGTCAGGGCTCATACATGTAGTAGAGTTGCCAGGATTTTCCAGCTGTGGAAGCAGTCTCCATCAAGGAGCTGGCTAGCCAGTGGTGGAAGCTTGTGGATGTCTCAGGCACCTAACCTCCATTGGCAACGTAGTTGTTAAAAGTAGGCAATGTGTATGCAGTCAGAACTGCAAATTAGCTGATATTAGTTTCTTGATTTACTGTTAGTGTCCTCTCTGTGTACTTTAAAATGTTACATTCAGGGTTATGAAGAAACAAAGACTTCTGCAAACATTTCACTGAAAAAATTAATAGTATTGACAATGACATCAGCACTGCCTTAAAATGTTGTTTTCAGCTTAACTTTTTTCTATCATGACATGCTTTGAAGTGGCTTTAAAAACTACAATCCGGGTCAAAACACTTCGGGACACCTGTCAAAGTTTGGGCGAAAAGTAGAGAATTTACTGTACATGTTTCCCCCTTGTTACATGAGCAACGTTTGTTCTTCTTTCGCTGCCTTTTTTGCGCCCCACTTCCCCCCAGACAATGTTGAAACATGCATGCCAGGGATCGATGAACGGATCTTGATTTTGGAGACCGTGAAAAATAAACATTGTAATGGGGGGAGGGGGAAAAGCACGAATTGTCCCGACAGTTGTGACCAGGATTGTACCTTTTGCTTATTGTAAAGACCTTCAAAAATGATGAACAATGTTTTCTATTTTAGACTAACTTCATTCATTCCAAAGATATTCAAGTTTTTGTTCAAAAATAGATGATGTCACAAACTCTACAATGACTGTAACAAATCACAAAATTGAAAATATCTCTGAAAATATTGGATTAATGATAATTATTCAAACTTGGCACCAGTAGTATAAGTACATGAGATAGGGCACAAAAGATTGAAAGGTCTGTAAAATCCAGTAATCAGGCCTTGAAATAAGCATTAAAATCCAGTCGCAATTTTGCGACAAGATGCGAAAATGTGGTCGCAATGTCACAACATTTAGTCGCAAAATCGTTGTGCTGCATTGTGTTGTCAACAGTGTAGCAAAACAAAATATGAGCCCACAATACTTGTGTTGATAGAAACTGCTGAAAATGGCGAATGATATCAAAGGAATGGAGTTGTGCACATAACATCGCAGCGAAATTACGCTACAATTACATTGTACGCTATCTTCAGATTGAAAGAAAACTCAAGGCGAGAACAAAATGATTTTGTCATTACATTTATTTTAGTAAAAAGAGCAGCAAAATGGCAACTGCTAACCCTTTTGTTTCGAAAGAGCGAAGATGAAAACAAGTCGCAATTTGCGACTTCTCCGAATATTTTAGTTGCAAAGGGAAAAAAATTCAGTCGCAAATGCGACTGTATTGGTGGCAATTTCAAGCTCTGGTAATATTAATGCACACAGATTTCAAGAAGTGTCACAAAGTGTCCCCTGGCTCTTCTTCCCAACCTCAATATGACTCGTGTGTCTCGGAATACAGACAATTAACATCACAAAATGTCTCCCAAATGCTGTTCCTCAAGTAATGATAAACAGCTGCATTTACCATAAGCAAAAAATAACGTTAACCTTTACCCTTTCAATAAAGCAAGGGGGGCTATCTCTTTCTACTCACTGATATCCTTTCATCCTGTGATGCACTATGCTGAGGATGGTGAATGGTTCCTTGTCCTATCCCGTGTGGGGTCCACACAGGCATTCCAGGAGGTGCAATGAAGTTTGTACCATCAGGGAACCCAGGTATTTCAGGACCAGGATCACTGTTATCCTCAGCCACATTTACACTTTGTGGGGCAAGTCCTGAGGACGAATCTGGTGTGCTGGCTTGGTTTGGCTGTGGTATTCGTATATTCATGCCTGTAGTAACAGCATTTAGAGTAAGTTTCATAAGAAAGGTGAAGACAAGTAATCTGAGGGAATCAAGCTAGGCTGATACCATACTTGGCCTTGCTACAACTTCTTAAGTTTCTTTTACCCAAGTCCATCCCTTGCCTGGGCGATGAACGTTAGATCTAAGTTAAACTATACAATACCACTCTTTCGATTTTTTGTTCTTTTGTTGTTAATGTGCTGGAGCTGAGCATCCCACTTTAGGTGTTCATCAATAAAGACACCCAAGTATTTAATCTGGGACTTTTGCTCTATACTACAAACTGTTATTCTGATATTTGTTTTCTTCTCAAGTGAAGTAATTATCATGTAATTTGTCTTCTTAAAATTAATGGACAACATACTTGCTGCAAAAAATTTTAAGACCTTTCTAAGTTCTTCAGTAACAACTGATTGTAATTGTTCGGGGTCTTTTGAAGAATAAAACATACTTGTATCATCTGCAAAAATCCTAAAAGTTTACTTCATAGAGGACCTAGGCGAATCATTAATATACATTACATGTAGAAACAGCAGTGGACCTAGAAAACTTTCTTGTATGAGCATTGTAATTTTAAGCAAGCTTTTTAAAGCCGATACGACATCTGCTGATCAATCAAATCGATAATGTGTGTACATGTATTTGGAATTTGCCATAACCGCATCAATATTTTTCAATCAGCAATGGTACATATAAGCACATTCAATTAAGTCCCATTGATTTAAGGCATTTGTCGTTTTTTTTTTTTTTTGGAGCAAACGTCAAGTTTAAAAATTTTCTAAAATTGTTCGAGATCTGTTTAATAGATCAGAAGCAAAGTGGCCGGCCTTGAAAGAAAGACATTTTGATCTCATTGACCGAAATATGGAAGAAAACTATTTACTGTACAAGCGATTGTCAACTGTTCAGGCTTTGTGGCTATTCATCTGTTACAAACTTGTTTAAGCAGTTCACAGTCAGAATGTCACTATCGCTTGCGTGACGGAAGCAAGCAGCTCAATTTATCGACAAGTACAACTGACAGAGGCTTGAACTGAACCCAGCCTCAAACCAACCTCTAATTTCACTTAATAATAATTCAAAGGAATCGATAATTCCGAACTTCAAGCTTAACTACTGAATACCCTGCCACTTACTTTGAATTGTAAAATCATAAATGGTTTGAGTCCAGGAGTCATATCATAATTACTTAAGTTATTTAAGCAAAGTACCATCATCTGGGTGAGTGTAGTCCTGAGGACTGTTTAATATGACATCGACTGACGTTTAGACAACCTAAGCAGAAGTCATCTTCAGAATCAAGTGATTTGTGTTTAGTTCAAGGTTGGAGTTTTTCAAAAACTGCAAAATGTATCCCATACACATTTCCATTTTGGGCAGCATGCAAAAATTAAAGCACTTTTGATTCTAAAAATAAATTATCTTCTGTTGGAAGTTGCACTGGCGGCAATAGTTGCGCATAATAATGATAATCCCAACAATTACATGTAATTAATTTTTTTAGAAATGTCATTCATTGGGAGAACTGTTCATCATGAAAGGGAAAAACGTGCAAATTATAACAAAGATATAAGTGTTATGGATGATGGAACATTATCAGGAGGCAGTGTGGCCCAGTGGTTAGGGCGCTGCCTTGAGATCCCTAGATCCCGGGTTCAAGACCCGCTCTGACCACTCGTTGAATTTGATCCTGGTTGTCCCTGGTTCAACTTCCCAGCTGCACTTGTAAATAGCCAACTGGTTTGCCTCCGGCCAGTTGGGATTCTTAACAGTTGTCGTTGTTCTGTTCCGTCGTTTCGTTGTGTTTCATTGGCCCCGAAAAGCCCCTATGGGGAGCGGTCAATTAAGTATGTATTGTATTGTATTGTACAAAATGTATCAACATTCTCGGTTTTCTGTCACCAATTGAAACAAACATATCAGGCTTTTATGGCAATGCAAGTTGAGAGGCTTAGGTTTCCCTAATATTTAATAGAATATTAAAGTGTATTAAAATCTGTAAACAACAGGTCAAGTATTAAAGCAGCCTCAGCGCTTAAAAGAAAATCAAGACTGGTAAACACCGACATTGGCAAACATTAAAAAGAAATGCGACTTGAGAAAGCCCAAGGCGTGTAAACAGTTTAAAGAGATTACTTCCTTAAAAAAAACTTTGTGCTGCATTGGTGGTGCGAAACAGTTTGCATAGTCATTCTTTTCAGTAAATGTTGGACAAGGCTCCTAGGGGAGATAGGTGAGATTCTAAATATTAAACAATGCTTCAAACAATACTAATGTCAACCATAGTTTTCTTGCAGCACAGTCATTACTGCAATTAATTCGATCTCGGCATTCGGTTGCTTTTGTCTTTGCCTCGGTTGAGGTTTTCGTCCAGTCTGGGTGATTTCGTGGTACACACTATCGGCAAAGACGAGGTCTTACCACATGCAAATGCACTGATAAGTTTTGAGCAGTACTGTACTGTACTTCCTCTCTCTTGTATTTAATTAACATCACCATTTCCTCTCTATACAGTCATGTACATGCAAATCTGGAAAAACAATCTCAATTGAACTGTTCTAGGACATATAGTACATGTACCACAACTTTAAGATAAAATGTTCGATAAACCTCAAGCCCTTACAATGCAAGTTGGCAGTGTCATTAATCAAGTTCACACTTGTGAAAAGCAGTTACATGACCCTTCCACTAGACTACACGTATGAACTACAGCCATGAAATCCATATAATTTATCTGAAGATTTTTATTTAGAAAAAATAAGATCAAGGATGTAATACAACTGTACATAGGTCCTCTCTGTGACGTGATGTAAGGGTAGGCTCAACCAATGAAACAGAATCACCCTCTTCCACTCATTCTGTACAATAAAAGGGTTTTGCGCAGTAATTGTGCAGAGCTAATTGGAACTTCTTAGTGTAGTAACCACCAATGTCATTTACACAGGTAGCTACATGCATGCAGATATGGCATTGTACATGAATACATATAAAAATGCCTCCAAAGAAAAACTGAAACTAGTCATCACCTGTGAGTGCTTGAATCTGAGCAAACACCTCTGGTTGCAGTTGGAACTTAGGTTGTTGTTGTTGCTGTCCCATAACTGGGGGATCTACATTGCTGGCTTGTGCTTCTGTTGAGATGTTTGAAGCACTTTCAGCTGGCACCTGTAACTGCTGAGAAACTACAAATGCTTGCTGACGTTCCTTTTGCGCCGGTGGCATTGCATGCATCGCAGGCATGGTAGGAATTCCTGGTATCTGCTGTTGTTGTTGCTGCTGCAACTGCTGTTGCTGTTGGGCATTGATTCTCTGCTGTTCTTGTAATTTCTGCTGCAGAAGCTGAATCTGCTGCAAATGTTCTTGTCTCTGTTCTTCCAATGCTGTTGCAAGTTGATTGTTCACATTCGAAGAGGATGGGTTTACAGACATTTCTTCAGGGGGTTCCACAACATCGTCTACAACAGGTGGAACCTCAACTGCAAAACAATAGAACAGAGAACCTTTTTAACTCACGTTAATTTAGGGCCTTTGAAGGTGAAGGTCGGGGATCCCGGGTGGGTGAGGTAACCCACCTTGATGGAGTAACCAATCTCTCTATACAATTTTTCTTTTTCTTTTGATTGTGTTCACATGAGAGGTGGGGTACCTCAACGAGGTGGGTTGCCCGGTCAGCCGGGTCGGGTAACCCGTTAACGTGGGGTGAGTTTTCCCCACTTGACTGGGGTGATGTTCATTTGGGCATACATCTTTAGTTTGAACATTTGGAAACCTCACCCGAGCACCCCGGACTTTTAATACTGCATGTGAAGGCTCGCTTTTTTTTTTTACTAGGGGAAGGCGGGATACTTTGCCTACCCGGGGTCCCCCATCTCCATGTGAACAGGCCCTTAAACTGGAGCCTGGATGCCAAAAGGTTAGTGCTCAAAACCGGGTTACAAGGAGTGCTAGACACAGAAGTACATGTACACTTGTGACCCTTCACACGATTTGGGGGTTATCCAAATTTCATGCTGTGGCTATTTTCACGGGCATGGCCCTGAAAATGGCGAAAGTTATTGGAATGTGAGTGAAATTTCTCTTTATGTAATTTAGGTGAGGTTAAACTCAAGACAATGCTGGCCAGCGGTCTCAGTTGCTAATCGTATGTGGGGGAGGGTTTAGGGCATTTTCAGTGCCCCAGTTATTTTACAGCATTCATGTGGAGGTCAACTCATTTTGTGTGTGTTGTCTTGTTCATTCTCTTGTCACAGCTTTGGCGGCATGTGGCGGCATGTAATGGCATCCCTGATCACCTGACTCAAGCATTACATCGCTGGCTTGTTTGGGTGGTTGCCGCTCACAGGGTTGTCGTGCTTAGCTTGCGGCTCCCTCAGTTTTCTCAGGCACCTTCTCCACACTCATCTATTGGTGATGGGTTTAACTCGTCGTGAAAAAAGTCACGGCCACTGTGAAATATTTCACGCCATGAAGAAGGTCACAGACACCGTGATAACACCATGAAAAAAAGGTCGTAATCTCTGAGAAATATTTTACGCCATGAAACAAAGTGAACTTCTTGCGTAAACATCAATCTGTTATCCTGAACATTACTCCATCGTTATGTCACGCCAAGTTCAAAGGTTTACTGCAAGCATTATTGAAAGACATTTGGAATGATACCAGGTTTCTATCATTGAATCGCCAACTCAGGGTTGGGTTCATTCACTTTTTGTTTACTTTTCTGTTTTATGTTGTGGTTTCAGGAAAACAAAAGAAAATGAATCAAAACAGAAGGAAACTTACCAGACACCCTTCCAAATCAATGCAGAATGACTACGCGTTTCTTATTTCGTTCCTCTGCTGAACTGATCGTTCACGCCAAGAGTGAACGTTTTTACCATAACCTTGAAAAGGATTCACGGTTTTTGATTAAATCCATTTAGCCCCCTTTACGCGTGAAGGGTCACATTTACTGTCTTGTTTCTAGCTGTCAGAGTGGAGGTCACTGCACCACACCGACTCATGCAGTATGTGAAAAAGCAATAATTTATTGAAACTCCACAATTTCCAGCCAATTACACTACATACAAATGACATAGCTCCCTGAAACCTTAAAGGTAGGGCCTAGGATTGTTCAAAGCTGAATTGAGTGTTGCAAAAACTGTTGAAATATCAATCTATTTTTTTCCCATGGAAGCTCCTCTAAGGAGGAGGTTATGGAACTGCCCTATCAGTTAATTCACTGCCAGAATGTGATACCAAAACATGTTAAGGAATCTGATACTAAGCGACAATCACCATCAAGTCTACAAAATTGCAAACTTTAGACTGACCGCCCATCACTGTTGTCATCATGTTCCAATAAGCTACACGAGAATCATGAACTACAGAGCAGTTAGATTGTGAATGCTTGCCTCAGTTGCAGGCCTCTTTTAAAGTGTTTTGCAATGGTAATGGAAATCTGGAGGGAGGGACAAATTTATTCAATGGTGGGGGTTGGAGTGGTGAAAACTAACAGTAGGAAAATACTGTCGCAGCTTTACTCCGGCCATGGGGGAGGTGGCTTTGTGAAACCAAGCTGAAAATTAGCACGCCACTTTCATTGAATATCCATTTTCTTAAAAACACTCTAACATCCCTGAAAAGGCATGACGCTGAATCTAGAAGGCATTATAGGTCAAACACATGGGAAAAAAACCAGATGATCTCCATTATTTTTACAGGGTAGAATGAGATGAAATACCACAAGCTCACCCAGAATGTTACAGTCTACATGCTATCAACACAACAGAAGTTTTAGTGCTCAAGCTTTCAACAACCTCAAAAAGTGGAAACACAACATTTTACCACTGAAAAAAAGTGTGATTACCTTGGTTTAAAGATGAAGCTAAGTTTAGCAAAGGTTGAATGACCTCTGGAGAATAAATACCATTCTTCTGCCACAAGTTCAAGACTTTGATGACTTTACCCTAAAGAATTCAACAACAAAAGTGGTGATTTTGGTATCCGAAAAAGAATGCAAAACTTGAATGCAAAACTTGCATTCTTCGTCGGATATCAAAATTACAACTTGGACAAAGAAAGGAATGCAATGTCAAAATAGCACACACACACACAAGTATGTGATCCACAGAGAATGAAACAAGTGAAAAGGTGATCAAAGCAGTTATATAATAACTACCCTGCAAGCAGTTCTCTTACACTTCCTGAGAGAGAAACCATTGCGAGCAACCGTTAGTTTCTTTGAGTGTGCCGCCGTCCAGCACCAAGGACGAATAAATCAAATTTGAACCAGTAAAACGAGTTAGTAAACTTGTTTTGGCGCTTGCGCATGCGTTCAGCTACGTAACTGATGCGTTTGGGCGAGCCTGCTGTGTAGCGATTTCCCGCGAAATAGGAAGAAGTGATGTCAAGTACATCACGTGGGGTGTGACGTACTTCCCACATGCTCAATGGAAAATCAAACGATTGCTTGCAGTGATTTCTGAATGATGGCATAATCTGCATAAAAAGCGCTCCTGTGGTGATGGGGAAATAAAATACGAAAACTTTGTGTGTGGACAAAACAAGCGCCTGTCGCTACAACTTGTCTGGTACAGTGCAGTACATGCAGAGCAACTTGTTGAAGAGATTTGTTGCCGCCACTTGTCAGCTGGTATGTATCAGCCTTAAAGCCTGAAAGAATATTTCAAGCTTTCCTGGTTATTCCTTCATGTGGGGATTAGTGTGCTTTCAAAATAGCCTCCTCTTCAAATACAAAGTACTAACTCTCTCGGTTAGATAAGGGCACTAGCAGCACCAAGACCATGGATGCTACTGAAACCAGAAAATCTTTCTTTTGTGCTTTCCAAATCATACACTGTTATAATCTTTCTAGGCTTGACTCTGAATATGTAACTATAAAAAAACAATTTCACAAAATGGTCCTCCTTTGGTTATTACCTGTTCACCTTCATTACATCTGAAAATATGCTGAAATGTGGTTGTAATATTCTTGGAAAATCTAGGGCCATACACATCCTTCTCTGCACCAAACTGAGATAAAATGAGATTACCAGCTTTATGACAAGGATAAGAAAAAAAAACAACTTTGATCTTAAAATGATTAAAACAGTACATTATACTTCGATAAATCAATATACATAAATAAAAACTCAGTAAGACAAACTGGTGTAGGCTTAATATTTTTTTCGACTTTAGAACGAAGTTATAAATGTCTGGCCGATTTGAAATGTACGAAAAAATGTTTCTTGGGTCGCTTTAGTTAAAAAGAAGGTGGTTCCCTTCAACCACAACACTGCACTGCAGCTTTACCTGGTGCCTTGATTGCCTTATCACCGAATCCATCACATAGAGAGCTGGGATTTTATACTCCTGTCGGCACTGCAAACGGAAGCAATGGAAATAACGAGAATTGTGTTATCATGTTTGAACGAAAGTCTTTCAGCAAATTAAACAACAAAAACAACTGGAAGACTGACCTTCTGAGCAAATTTCTCGATGCTTTGTACCACGTGTTTGTAATACTGCAATGCATAGTGAACCAATTTCGTTAACTTCGAATTTAAACATTTTCTGACGTTCATAGATTTTCCATCGAGACTAAACTTACCTTTATGGCTTTAACAGCGAGTCTGGTAACCGATGCTACTTTAGCTTTGGATATTGGTGGCTTGGTTTCATAGATTGTCGACAGCTGAAAACGTAGATCGAATGTTATTTCGGAAAAAGCCTTGTGCACAAACAAGCTCTTAACAACGGACTATTTATCACAATTTCAATAAAAACAGTCTTCAATTGCGTCCTCCTTACTTCACTGTTGAACTGCCTTACAATTTCCATGTCCCCCATTTTGTTTTCGCTTTCTACACGGAGAGAAACGAACCAGAAACGGCTCAATGCGTTGCAACCATTGCCAGCACTAGTCGAAGAAAGCAAGATGGCCGCAGATCGGCGTGTGCATATCCCATGGTGCAATACGAATAAATTGTCCCTGGTCGTGTCGGGATTATGCCCACTCGCTCTAATCACAGTATTAGCGCCGATTCGATTCCTGAGCCAAAAAAAAATACTCCGGGTTTTTTTCACTTTTTAGCGAGGATCCATAGTCTGGAGGGGTCAACTTTCTCAAGGTAGCGCTGTCCACTCTAATTTACGCTCAAGAATCCCAACACCGAAAGTATAAACACTCTGGAAAGAACAGGTGCAACTCAATTGCGGTATCTCGTCTGAGGCTCCGATCATGTCTTCTGAAGAATATATGTTCTGCGCCAAAGTCATGAAGACACTAAACGAATTTCGCAAGGATGAAACTCTCTGTGATATCGTATTGACAGTGCAAGGGATGTGTTTTCCTGCACATCGGAACATCCTGTCTGCAAACAGCGAGTTTTTCAAGGCTTTATTTGCAAATGAAATGAAGGAAAGTTCAGAGAGGGTAGTTCACATGGACGAGTTTGAACCTAAAATTCTTGAGCAACTGCTGACTTACATGTATGGTGGCGGAATAAATATCGGACAAGACAATGCTTTGGATATAACGATAAGTGCAGACTTTCTGATGCTGAATGAGTTGAAGGAGAAGGCATGCGAATATTTGATAAGCCATCTTAACTCAGAGAACTGCTTGTTTTTGTTGTACACGGCAGAAAAATATAGTTTCCGAAAACTTCGCGACTATGCGCAAAAATACATTCTTGAAAACTACGTTGCTGTGTTTGCAAGCAGTGCCTTTGTAACCCTGAAAATTGAGCAGATGCTGGCTATTGTATCAAGCGACGATCTTGTTGCCAGAGAGGAGAAAATCTTCGAGTCTTTGCTAAAATGGACGAAGTACAACATGGACACAAGAAGGAAGCACTTTGCAACCTTATTTTCCCACGTTCGTTTGATCTACTTGTCAAGGTGTTTTTTAATAACTCAAGTGCAAGAGGAAGATTTGGTGAAGAGTGACGAAGTATGTGTGCGACTTGTTAGCGCTGCCAAGGAATACTTCTCTTCTCCCAAGGGAACAATTGCGAATGATTTATGCCTGCAGCCTCGTGCATGTCAAACAGCTATCTTGCTGGTTGGTGGGTGGCAAGAAAATTGCGATGTTACTGCTTCAGGCAAGGTGTTCATTCCAAGCATTAATCAAGTTTTTGAGCTGTCTCCAATGGCTGCTCCCAGAAATAATCATGGCATTGCATCACATGAAGGTGCCATCTATGTAGTGGGTGGCACTACTGAAGATGGCAGCGTGACAAAGGCTGCAGAGCTGTTTGATCCAAGAACAAACACATGGTCTACACTGATGTCTATGAGGAAAGAGGTTGCTGGTGTGGGTGTGACAATGTTGGGGGACTTTCTCTATGCTATAGGGGGTCGTGATGCAGAGGGATGGCCACAAAACATTGCCCAGCGGTACAACACAAAATTGAACAAATGGGAATTTGTTGCTTCCATGACTACTTCTCGGACCAGGCATTGTGTAGTTGGTTGTAATGGTCTCTATGCATTTGGAGGATATTGCAGTGATGATGAATTACCCCTCGTTACAGCTGAATGCTATGATCATGTCAGAGATCGTTGGTTTTGCATTGCTCCTATGAATCACCGCCGTGCTGATGCCTGTGCTGTCAGTGTTCAAGGCAAAGTCTTTGTAATGTGTGGGGAGGATATTTCAGAGTCACCGATTAAACTAGCTTTGTGTGAAGTGTATGACCCTCAAGTTGATTCCTGGGCTGTTATAGCACCCTCACTTCAGCCTCGTTCCCATGCCTGCGCCGCAGTCATTCAAAATAAGATTTTCCTTCTTGGTGGAGTCAATAAAAAGAACAGAGTGCTCAGAAGTGTTGAATGCTATGATACTAATAAAAATGAATGGACCATAATGGCAAGCTTGCCTGTGGGAATTGAGGGATTTGCTTGTTGTACCATTACAGTTCCTGGAGAATTAATGCCTGTATTGGTTTGAAAGTAACTTCAAATGAAAATTACTATCTCTCCATTTTACCTGTTTTAGAGAGATTTTCAGCTGTATAAGAAAACTGTCAACTTGGTTTACCAACTTGGTTTACCAACTTACCAACTTACCAATCTTGGTTTACCAACTTACCAACTTACCAACTTGGTTTACCAACTAAACTTGGTTTACCAACTACTCATCTTCAAGATATCAGCGTGTCCAGGTGGATGGTGCTTACTCTCCTTGGGTATCAGTCACATCTGGTGTGCCTCAGGGTAGCCTACTCGGGCCATTTCTGTTTTTGCTGTACCTGAATGATCTCCCGGACCAGCAATTCCACGTCTATAGCGCTCTTCGCTGATGATGCAAAATGTTCATCCGTTGTGCGCACTCCTGACGATTGTCTAGCTTTGCAAAGAGACTTGAACTGTTTATACGACTGGACTACCCTTTGAGGTCTTAAGTTTAATACTAGTAAATGTGAAGTATTAAGAATATCTAGAAAGCGCAGTTCTTCATTGCTCAACCTTGTGGTTAGTCCCTATACCCTGGATGACTTCCCATTTGGTGCTGTTGCCACCCAAAAAGACCTTGGGGTCACGGTCACTGGTACTCTGTCGTGGGGTTTCCATATTTCCAGTGTCATGGCCAAAGCCAACAGAAAGCTTGGCTTTTTGCGGCGGCACTTCGGCAGTGCGTGTTTAGGGGCTAATTGCAAAAGGTTGCTTTACTTAGCATTTGTTCGATCTCAGCTTGGCTATGCCAGTGAGGTTTGGGCTCCTCAGTCTTGCATCAGAGATTTAAAATTACTTGAAGGTGTTCAGAGACGTGCAACACGCTATATTCTAGGTTGTCACCGGGATCCTAATTCTCGCCCTAGTTATAAACCTCGCTTAGTATCTTTAAATTTGCTACTTATTTCTTACTGGTTGGTATGCCGTGATCTTCTTTTTCTCTACAAGGGCGTCAATGGTAAATACTTAATTTTCCGCTTAGTAACTTTATTAGATTTTCTACTGGCCGCACTAGAAGTGCTGCCAGTTCTTTAAATCTTCGTCATTTCCTCCATTTTCACACATCATTATTCAGGGATTCGTATTAATTTACTTACTTATTAGTTTACTTATGGAATGATTTACCTCTGTCAATTAGGCAGACACCTTCTATTAAGTTATTTAAAACTACGCTATATGAGCACTACTTTAAAAAATTGGATTGTGACTTTGAAACCGATAGAATTACCGGTAGAACCTGGAAAACTATTTGTCCTAACTGTCGTTCAATAGGAAGACTTAATTGTTGTTAATGTTTTTATTTATTTATTTAATTATTTATTTATTTATTTATTTAGTTTATTGTTATCTTTCTTTTTTTTTTTGAATATACATTTATCTAATTATCTGGGGGTCGCCTCGTTGGGACCTAGAGTCCGTTCGCGTGCCCCCTCACCATCTCATAGTAACTTTTCTGTAGTTGGTGGAATTTTCTAAATAAATAAAATAAATAAACTTTAAATTAATCTGTCTTTAAAACTGACAAAGAAATGTTTTTCCAGGGTTTATATTAAATATTAATTTTGTGGTTTGATGGCTACATGGAAAATTTCTCTTCAAAGTAATAAGGTGAGTGGTGTTCTTTATCTGCAACTCTCTCAGTGCTCGAAATTAAAAAAGTTTCCAGTTGTCCCTGTTTCAAAGGCCAGGCGACTAAATCTGTCGACTAAATCGACTAAATCTAATCTAAGTTTGGTTTCCCTGGTAAATGCTTGGTTGCTCATTAGGAAACCACCCATGCTAAAAGGTACATCGTGTTGAGATGAAATCACAAGGCGTTGGAGCTGGGTATCCCATAGTTCTAAGTGTGTGCCTGTGGTGTTTTTGTGGAAGTCTGGGTTTAAATTTCAGCCTTTTTGAAATGGAGGCTTTGATCTCCATTGCCTACATTTGTGATATCATCTCTTCCATTTTCCTATCTAACAATTTTTTTGTAAAAGTGACACATATTCAAAATACAGGAAAATACTTGTTTCGGCAAATTCAGTATTTTTGACTTTACAATACTAATGGACATTGACAACAGAAAACCGAAAAGCGAGTCAGCTGCTTATGTAATTCATTTTCTATTTTTGGCTGGGTTGTCTGTAGTATTTTCTTCGGGCAACCAGGCTTTTCATTTTACCAAAAACGGGTTGCCCAGCAAACTTTCTGGTTGTCTGGGATGACCGGACAGCCACTAATTTCAAGCACTGCACTACGGTTTGCTTTACAAGTGCACAAGACTGTGGAATCAGGGGTCTTCCTGCAGGTATCAGAAAGAATTGTATTTTTGGTCACTTGGGATTAGTCTTTATTTGGAGTTGTTTTGTTTTCTGTCTTTTGTTCTTTTGTTTTACGTAATCTCTGCTCCGGTACCTGCAAAAGCAACTGGAATCAGAGAGTCAACTGAAAGCTATTTCAAATTTAAAGATGCCTCATTACCCTACTATAATTATTATAAGACCTTTTTTTGAAGGTTCTCAAACTGAGATGGGTAGAAACATTCAGCGCGTGACATCATACATTACCAGTGTACTATGTTTATTACAAAAAGATCAACTAATCGGCTTCTTTGGTTCTCATAATAAGAAACTCCACACTTTTTTTAATTCACTGATGAAAGTAAAAAGGCTGTCTATTGAAGGTGAAATTCTGCGTAAGGATGAAAAGTGCAGTGATTCTGTAGCTATATTAGGTTCAATCTGACATTGAAGTCTTCAGGTTATCAGCCTGGGGTGCTATCAGTTCCCAAAGCCATGCACTAGTAACCAACTGAGGTATATCTGCTCTTGAAGAGTTGCATGGCTTGTGAACAACAGATATAATAATATTAATAGTACTCTGATAACTAAAAGGAACTAGCATTTGGACTTAAAGTCACATAAGGGAAGTGTTGAAAACAAGTTTTTTCTAACACTACGTTTAAGAAAGTATTCTTTCAAAAATGTACCAGAAGTTCCAGACTCGCTTGAGGTAAAATTAGTTTTTGCAAATTGTTTTTCCTAGATGGTACAGGTGGATTCTTTTGGAGTGGAAAACCTTTCAGAATAAGAAGCAACAACAAACTCAGGCCATTATAACTTAAAAGTCACCATACATGTAGGTTCACAACCCCCTCATTTCTATGTGAGTCAAATTCAGTATGAAAGTGAAATAAACAAGCTCACACAACAAGTATTAATGTCCTGATTTTAATGTTCAGACTAATTATTTTTAACTGGCTTTTCTACAGTAACATGTAATAAAAACAAAATGGTTTTGGTGCAATGTAAATTGCACTGCCACATCCACATCTATTCTCCCTGAAAAATATAAAACATGCAAGTTCCTTAATTTTCATCCAAAACAAATGTTGATCAAGCCAACCAGCTTTTAAATGTGGCCCAGTCATAATAATTATTATCAGTAATGAAGCAGTTTTGAACTGACTGACCGTGCAAACATGCCATTTCTGTGCATTTGCATTGTGAGGCTTGGTCATTATTAAACCTAAAAATCTCCAGCCAACTTCTCTGCTCTTCAAAGCAAGTAATTATTGAAAAAGTTGCTGTGTTTCACAGCAAGCCCACACAAGATACCAATAAAAATGAATGGACCATCTTGGAATAGAGTGTTTTCACTCATGTGATCAGTAACCTCCTTTTTCCACCAAAAAAAAAGAAAACCCTTGCATGATATGCGCAATTCCCAGAGGATTATCTGGGTACACCAACATGGCGGCCATTCTTTTGTTTAGACACACCAACATGGCTGCTGTGACGTCACCTGAAAACACTCTACACCCATGCTGTATGCTTTAGGGAGTCAGGCTTGGAAAATGGTGTTTAACCATGCCTCCCACCTCTGTTTACCATAACTGGACCAAGTTTCAGGTGATCTCAACCTGACTCTAGGGTTTCTACAGTATCTCGATACCACATTTCTCATCCCTTGTTAAAACTGACTCCCAGCTAATCCTACAGTGGTGTTGTGCTTTCAGATTGCTCACGGAATGATGTAACTACTACAGTCTAATAATATAATAATTATTATTGTATTGATCACTAACCACATTGGTATCCTCGCCTTGGGGCTCATAGGATTGTAGCTGAAAGGGATATAAAGGAAACTATTATTCCCATGTAAAATTTGTCGTTCAAATATTTACCTGGGCCCAGTTGTTCGAAAACCGATTAACTTAATCTAGGATTAGCGTGAACTTTGGCTTCATGTTTTCACCTTTTTGGTGAAAGTTTCTTTTGCCCATTTTTGTTTTTTAAGATTGACTTCTTCTAATGTAAAGTTTCGCTGAATATCAGCGTTGCACAGCATATGGGAGTAGAGAAATAAACTCCTTGGTTAATTTTTAATCTGGGATTAGTGCTAATCGGCTTTTGAACAACCAGGTCCAGATATCTAAACAGGTTAAGGCTGCCCAATCACTAATACCCATGAAATATAGCGAAACTTGCAACAGTAGGGTCAGAATTAAAGAAATCGGACAGAAAGTGACTCAATGAAAATTTGCATATGTAATTATGGATGTGTGCCGTTATCGTTAACTTAAACATGACAAAAGTAAGTTTTCTGAACACAGAGGCATTTTATATTTTACTTGATGACTAATAAAATTTATCAATGACATCAATGCAATATTAATATTCATAAAGCTGTTGAAACCATTGGTTCAGAGGCTTACCACTGTTATTATCTGAATGCAAATGCATATTTTAATTTAAAGTTATAATTACTACAATTTATTAGCTCATTTAAAATTGCCTTTAATTAATCAGATTCAATATTTTGATTGTTAAGTTCGAAAAAAAAACACAAGATAGTCCCATTTTAAGATATTTTCTTGTATTAATCAGCTTATAAGCCTTCCTAGAAACTTTGCTCTACATTGAAGTCATTAGGTGACTCTCAACATACAATGTAGACAGGAGGTATTGAAGGAAGTGGTGAGGTAATGAAACCATAGATTTGTATAACTTGATGAGGTAAGTTGTCCGGGTGGCAGTAGTCTTGCGGACTATCGTTGGTGACATTGACCAAACGTTTCGACAACCTGAGCCAGTTGAGTGGACATCATCCCCAGAGTTAAGTGATATGTACAGTAACTGATGTTCAACCCTGGCTTATATAGAATTGCAATAACAATTGTATGTGCATATGCATAATATTATTATTATGTGTTTGCCAGTTAATTTTATAAGTACTCTGGTCTTTTTCAGACCTGATTGGTCAGTAGAAAGAACAACATAGCTTCAGACCTTCAATGGATAAAGATGCATCAATCACAGTCTAAGTTCCGATCTGGCAACATCACGGCTGACTAAACAGACCAGTTACATCATGCAGGGTTGGACACTTAATCTTGAGAGCACTCGCCATTTACTCGCCATGCACTCGCCTGGATCAGTTTTCACTTGCCCAAAAGTTTACCCACCCCCCGCCCCCCACCAATCTCTCCACCCAGTTTTGTCATCTTTCATTTTTTTACTATTTAACACAATTGAAATTTACTTCAACGCAGAAAGGCTATTAAAGTTAATAGGAAGTCTGTTTTAGTTTCAACGCGCATTGATCAGAGTGCTAGGAAAGTACGAGAAAACAATTCACTTCCAACGTCATCAAGCACGTGGCAGACCGAGGATTATTACTTCAATGAAAAATTCTATTAAAGACCTTAAATCCCAAGAAAGATCCCTGCAGTTTGCGAGTAAACGTGTCTATTCTTCTGAGGAGCCGTCTTAAGGCACCATGTTTGCCTAGTCACCGATGGCTCGATAGTGACCAGCAGTATCACTGACCAGGAAGCCATATTTCATATAATTTGTCTATTTACGAGGTCCAGTGTTGCCTTTTAGCGTCAGTTCATTAGACAGTTCGGAATATCAAACTTTGTAAAATATATAGAAATGGTAAGTTTATGTTTAGGGATTTTCTTGGCAAAATGGAATGCAAATAGCAGTGTTTATTTCGCAATTTAAATAATTTCTTGGTGACGAAAATCGTGCTCGCCAAACGGGCGAGTGATCGATGATTTGCGCTCGCCCGACACTTTAGAGACTCGCCTGGGCGAGCGGTCGAGTGCTAATGTCCAACCCTGTCATGTTTCTACTGTCCAGTCAGGTAAAAGACCAGGTATACAATTTTGAATTCACTGATACACAACACATAATATTTATTATAATCCTTTGACTCTGAGGATGACTTCCATTTTGGTTGTCAAGGAGGTCTCCTAGGTTAGTCCTTTCCTATTTTGGTAGTTAGATTTTGTTTGTACTTCTTCCTTTTTTAGTACAAACTCTATGACTGCAATTATAACAACTTATTACCTAAAGAAAGGAATGGCTGCAACATGATATTTTAAGTCTTGAAATGATCACTGGCACTGAGCACTACTTTAGTGGCAGCAAAATGAAAGCCTGAAAAAATCCAGTGCGAGGCTTCAACAGGATTTTACCCAAGACCTCTATGTTTCCTGTGCAGTGCTCTATCAGTAATTACTGGAGCTGGCTCTTCGTGGCTTTATGATTTAAGCAATTGAGGACTTTTTCCGTGTTTCCATAGTCTCACCTTAACACACGAGGGGGAGTTGGAAGAATTTGAGACAGTTATGCAAACCCAGCAGTCAAGGGTTTGCATAACTCCTTTAAGTGTTTAGATGAGGCTATGGAAACACGGAAAAGTCCTCAAATGCTTTTACAATATAATTTTCCCAAAGATAATTTGACAAATGAAGGAAAATGCTGGTTTTTTTACTTCTCGATTGAAACAGATTTTCTTGATACACGCTCACATTTCCTACCAGCCCATCAAAACGCACGTCTGACAATAGATAACAAATCAAAATTTGTGTGATGTCACAGCTGTGTTTCCATACTCTCATCTAAATACAGCTATTGACTAGCTATTGCGAGTGCACATACTATCCTAATTATTTTATAAAAACCTATAGAGGATGGATATATTTATTTCATGAAGTATAAAATATAATTATGAAAGTCACTTGAACTGTGGAAAGAGTATTGAAATGGTCATCATTACTTTAGCACCAGTGAAATGAAAGCCTGAAAAATCAGGATTTTTGCTCATGCCCACTCACTGACAGCCTGGATCACGCTAACTGGGAGCTGGTCATTTTGTGAGTTCAAGATAATTAAACCCCTAGAGGACAAAGAGGATAACAAGATATTTACCCACTAAAAACTGATAAATCAAGTGCACAAGGGAATGGACAAAATACCAGGGAAACCATTCAAACAACAGCCATTCTCACAAAGGAGAAACAAGTAGTACAAAAATAATAATATCATTATCTAGCATCATTAAAATGAGTGTTTCAAAATTATTACCTCCCAAGCTATATTCCAGTAACAAGAAGTTGTCATGCAATGTTTTTAATAATTAGGCAACTGCCATTTTAATTTATGCAAAATTTAAAATTTTGACCTGTTTTATTAATATTTCTTATGGGAGCAAAGTCACCATGGAAAGCTATACTTACCAAAATATTTTTATTTAGATTTCCTTCTTTTAAATTAAATCAAAAGCCGTTCACAAAGGCATTGAGCTGCATCTACATGTACAGAAGGATAATTGCCTTGGAAGTCTAGGGGTCTTTACTGTGACAGCCGGCTTCCCTGGCCAGAAATCCTTGGTATCCAGCTTTGAGTCTTTACACATTATTAAAGTCATTAAAGCTATGGTAATACGAGCAACAAAAACGTGCAACTTGTCTTGCAACATTGCCGCCAAACTAGTCGAAAAGCTATATTGCACATTTTACATCCCATGTACAACCAGCCTCACAACAAAAAAATGTGTTACAAGTTGCTGCGGCGTGTTGCAGAACGAAGAATGGACCTCTACTTTCTGCAACACTCTGCAGCAACTTGCAACACTGTGTGAATTTTTGTTACAAGACAGGTTGTGCGTGCGGCGGGTCTAATTTGCAGGTCGCAGGTCGCGGGTTGCAGGTCATTGTTTCACCAATACAGAAAGTATCCTAAACACTCTTAAAAGCTAACGAAGGCCTAATTAGACCTAAACAAAAGTTTTTAGGCCTAAGGTTAGCTTTTATGAATGTTTACGATACTTTCTGTATTGGTGAAACAATAGAGAGCTTTACATTCTAGGACGAGAACGACTACGAGTACAAGATTTTCTCATAGTACAACAGTGAGCGAGCGCAAACCAGCGTCTTTTTGGCGGGAAAAATGTGATACCGGCGTCATTTTAGTACGAGATTTTGCAACAATATTGTTGCGTCAAAACAAGTCAACAACACAGTAGCAGTTTTGGCTTTTTTCAATCAGCAAAAAGGCTCAGAGACCAGCAATAAGAATAACTGAGCAACCTATACTGCAAAGAACTGGTAAGATTAATCGTACAAAATCTAAATACGAGGACTAGAATCTAAAGGTCCCTAATGACCTGCAACGCACGACCTGCGACCTGCAGATTAGACCCGCCATTGTGCGCGGCATGTGATATGCTCAACATCGCTTTTCGACTAGTTTCGCATCAATGTTGAAAGACAAGTTGGACGTTTTTGTTACTCGTATTACCATAGCTTAAGGAAAC
The DNA here is from genome assembly GCF_036669925.1 of Montipora capricornis. Taxonomy (NCBI): domain Eukaryota; kingdom Metazoa; phylum Cnidaria; class Anthozoa; order Scleractinia; family Acroporidae; genus Montipora; species Montipora capricornis. Next base: position 72,488,990 of record NC_090888.1, on the reverse strand, counting down.
TGTCAAGGAAGGAAGAGGAGAGACAGGGAAGGGGTAGGAAAAAAGTAGGTTTACACAAATTATTGCTATTTCACTTTTTGTACGTACTCTTTGTTTTAATTCATTATTTTCGGCAGTTAGATGTTCAACCTTCTGCCTCAAGTCTGACACTTCATTCCTCAAAGCCTCAATGTCTGCTGTATCCGGGGGTCCACCATGAAGATGTTCTTTCATAAAGCTTGTAGCAAATATCATTAAGGTCATAACTCTCTTGCAAAAAATTCAGAATGACTATCCTGGAGGTCACACATTTGAATCCGAATGAAACACTGAACTTTGTCAAGCTTCTGATGGCGATGTAGGCATTTTAACTTATCAGCAACACAGAAAGTAATCTCTTGATGATTAAAGTGCAATAATAATGAGTGATCAATGTTTCAGCCACTTACTTCTCCAAAATCAATAATTTACTTAATGTCAGGTGGATTTGGTCTGGCTGCTATGAAACCACAGTTAACATCACAGCTCCCCTAGATTTTTCCCCTAGAGTTTTCCAGAGGCCCTGTGGAAGTGCGATCATCAATTAAGCCTTACTTTTAAAACAATTTTAATATTGGAGGATACTCTAATGCATTTGCCGGTTTTTCAGGTTCCTCGTACAAATTCACCAAAACTGCAAAACAAAACAAATGCAATTACGAACAAGCCACAATGAATCAACTCTTGATTCCTGGCAAGATTTCTGAAATAAAGATCTACCTTTCGTCAAGGCATCCATAACACCCGCTTTTTCTAAGTACTTCCTGAACTCTTCCCGTTTAGAATCCGCCACCTACAAAAATTCAAGATGAATTATACCAAAATTTCTTTTTGAAGGATAACCATGCACTATCAAGATTACTTATCACAAACCCTGTATTGAGATGTCATTATTTCTTTGCTTTGACTCCAAAAATAGTTCAAACTTCAACCAAAACTGTTGGTAGCTGAACTGTTTTTAGCAACGACTTCGAGATGAAGATGGATTATGGGTATTTAGCATCGTGGGCGCAATAGGCCATTTCAGAAACGTGAGAGGACTGGGACGAGTTTCTCATACTTGCTTGGATTGAAAATCTAAACTCTTCAACTGAAATGTTACCAAATGAAAAGCTATCCAGCCAAGTTTGAGAGTTTTCTACGGAAAATTGGCCAAATGGGAGACTTGCAAAAGTTGCAAAATCCCATACAAACCCTTATAATTTTGTGGCCTGTCTACCCATTCCATACAAACTCTCTATTTTAGGTGATATTTGAAGATATATTATTTCACCATTTTCCTCCTCTAAATACATCTATTCTTGGTAAAGACTCTCAAACTTGGTTGATCTTTCATTTGAATGTCTTAGTTTTTAAACAAACGGAAAACAACCAAACTCGTCCCAGTCTTCTCACGTTTCTGAAATGGCCTATTGGAAGCATGAACCAACAATGGTCAAACGGTCGTGGTACAGGGTTGCAACATTTTCGTCTTTTGCGGCAGATTCCGGCAGTTGATATTAACCGCTAGTTGAAACCGTTCTAACAAAACAGCTCCTCCTGTTACTTGTCATCCACCATGCAATACATCTGTCTGGCTCCAGTTGTTCATACGATGAATAGCGCTATCCGCCGGATAAATCAAAATCCAGTGGATAAATCATAGCGAAACCTGTTGCGCTATCCAATCGATAGTGATATATCCGGTGGATAGCGTTATCCACCTTTTGAACAACTGGAGCCAGGTGGATAAAACTTAAACAAGACTCGCCAACAACGTATCCAATCGTATTCAACCGTCAGTGATTCGCTTTATAAGTTGCATATAAGCATATAGCCCGGGAGTGTCCCGGGTACTGAACGAATTTCCCGGTCTCCTGTACCCGATGACCTAATCTCCGAGATAAAAGCCGTGACTTTTAAACCTTTTCTCTGAGTGCAAGCAAATATTTGCGTTTCTTGTCTTGGGTATCTTGAGCAAAAGGTTTTGCGTTTTTCGCGCCTCTTGAACTACGTCATATTTGCATGCCCATTCGTCGTATGAGAAAAATGACGAGATTGCTCATTGCGCCAACAAGGTGATCATTTGTTTGGCAAGGGACAGTCTCTCAGACAATTAAAACAAATTCCAGATTTCACAAATTTAGTCTTTGTGACGTCATCGATCCAGAATGTTGGGAGTTGTTGGCCGTTTGCACGAGGAAAGGCACTCTTAGATCTTTATCACGTTGGTCTTCCACCCAGATACCAACCCCGCCCGACAGGGAAAACGCACACAGACTGAATCAAGAGATTGGTTGAGCACTAACCACTGTTGATTCACCAGCCTTTCTCGCGTATATTACCGCGCTTTATTTACAAGGAAAGTAGAACTACTAGCCACTGCAATTCGCTTGCTGTGAAAACGAAGTTGAAGTGATCAACAGGTCAGCCTCGATGCCAATGTTAATCTTCGACTGTCGAACGCACTTCAATAATCCGAGATTACTACCAGTTTAGTCCTAAATTTTCCCAGAATCCACGAATTTCTTTCTCACGAGTGCATTTATGCAGGATTCTGATACTAGTACAAGGCAGTGTAGATCCTTCTTGACAAGAGGAACTGTTACGAAACAAAACCCCTTGGATTCTGGCAGATTAGATATTTTACGGTTCAAAAGATTAAAATCATACCTCTTTTATGCCACTTTTTCAGGCTTCCAGGGCAATTGGATACTGGATGAGCCTGGTAAAGTTTTTTGCTGAGGTGGGGCAGGGAAGTTAATTTAGGGGGTGTCAAGTTCTAGTGGGGGGGGGGGGGGGGGTCCAATTTCGGGGGGAGGTCTCGATTATAGGGGGAATTGATGCAAAGCAGGAGCCCTCCTGTGCAAAGACATCTTTGGCATCACGGGATCTCTTAGATTTTTTATTTAATTCAGGGAAGGGGTCACATGGTCTTGCTCTCGGGTCTATTAGAGTTCCTTCGGCAATGGCTAGTTTTATAAATCTGATCAGATTCCCTTGGTCTCACCACAAGCAGTCCGGTCGCACACAGGACAACCAGGCCAGCGGTGACTTCAGAGCGGGTGTAATGTGTCTTCATTCAGCAACAAACTATATTTTATGTCATATATTTTACAACGGTAAGTTACAACAAACATAACAATTCAATTGAAAAATAATTCACTATTACAGGCACTTAAATAAAAATAGAACTGCTGTACAATGAAACCAGGGATGTCATACCTTAATAGAATTTGATTGTCCAGGTGAGAGTCGTCCTGATAACGACTGTTTGAAACTGACCTTCAACAATCTGAGAGGTTGTCAAAAGCCAGTTACAAACAGTAGTCCTTCTCAAGGCTACCTTCACCAGCACGATCAAAGTCCAATGATATGGTTAGTAAATGTAGTGTCCTCTTTTTCTCTACAGTCCCATCAACTAACCTCCAACATTTAGTTTTACTATAATAATAATTATCATGAGCTCCTGAATATGTACATCTTATCAAGAATGTTTCCAAAGCTTGGGCAGCAGTGCACCTTCTATACAGTAGAAATTCTTATCGGCATATTTCCAGAATCATAAGTTATTGCCAACCAACGCGATAATTAATAATTACCATCTACAATAACAAGCAACTATTCACCGAAGTGGAGGTGGCTGGTGGTGGATATTTACTGCACTGTGAAGGAGGCTAGAGTTAATGCAGAGTCTAGTTAGGGTGCGTTCGATTGACCGTATTCTGGCATAGGAATACATGGAATAGAAGTTAGAAATCCTTCGTTTCTGAAGAGATTCACATTAAAATTGTCAAAACCTGCTAAAACGCTACTTTAAACATATCTTATTATCTTGGTTGGCTTCAAAACGCCAGACATACCGTTTTAAATTATCACTCTACGGTCAATCGAACCCACCCGTAGTGGTACAGCTGGAGGGCTCTTTAAAGTAACTGTGTAGTGAGAGTGTTCAACAACTGTGGTTCATTGAAAATAGGACTACAATAGGACCGATTTGCATTAAAAGAGTGTTGGTCAAAATACCAAATGTTGCCTTTAACTCAATTTCACAATTTTGGATGTAAAATAAGAACACTTTCGTAATTTGAAGCAGAAATCAGCCAGCTCAATAATATCTCCACATGAAAATAAATCCACCTATTAGTAAAAACCATTCTCATCAATAAGAGATCCACTGTTAAGTGGAGTTTTTAAATAATATTTTGTTGTATTTGTGGCCACTCCAATCACTCCACAGGCCAAACAAGCTCCAGAATTTCCAGAGGTGAGACTCAGTTCATGCCCTCCTCTTCCAAGATCATCAACACCTTCACAAATCTGCAAGGAAAATACAAAAGAATGTGGAAAAGTGATCACCAATGACTTTATAATGGTCTTCGTACTACTACTCTTGTTTATCTTATATCAGCCAAAAAAATGTTCAACTAAGATACAATGTTACAAATTTATGCGGCATTAATCTTAACAAAAATATTTCCTAATTCCTTCTTTAATGTTTTAAATTCATTTTAGAGAAAGCAATGCTGAAAGGGAATCTGCAGGGTTTGAGCTGGATCAACAATGGTCTTTCCAATCCATCACTTTGTCATCTTTTTGACCCAAGAGCCAAGTCTTATTCATTGCAACACAAAAAATGTTGTTGCAGCTTTTTATCCTAACCTCTACGGCACGGCCTATCACTGAATATTCTCCCATCAATGACACAGTACTGTCAACAATATTCACTTCTGCCTGGCCTTGGCTGTCAGCTTCAATGTTACCAAGGTCACCAGTATGTCTATCAAAATAACAAAAGATACAATAAATTTAGGTTACCACAACATTTCTTCAATATTTACCCTTTTATCCGTTGCCTGATTTCCTAGTAAAGCGCCTACAACGCGTCCAATTTGCGGCAGCAAGTCTTGTAGAAGGACGGTATGTGAATGATGTAAGTAGAATTAGGCAAATAGGTTGGTTGCCTGTAAAGGAAAGAGGAGACTTTCACCTCCTAAATCTTGTGCACAAAGCTTTATACAGTCCTAACTGACCAGCATATGTGCAACTGGTTAAAGTACAACACAAGCGAACTTTGCGCTCTAGTCAAGCAACAAGATTACAAATTCCATTAGAAAAGTGCACTTTTCAGGATGCAGCAGCCACTCTTTTTAACCCATTGACTCCCAGGGGTTCCCCATTGACGAGTAAAATCGTCTGGCATTAGACAGAGTAAAATACTAAGTCTGGCCGGTTTCAGCCGGTTTGGAAGTCAAAGGGTTAATTAATTTTAATTAATAATGCCCTTCCAGCAAAGCGAAGACAATGTACAGACATCACATCGTACAAGACTGATGTCTATAAAAAACTTATCAATTCTTAATGTATATTTTTGTAATATCTCTATACAGTGTATTTCTTTATATATTTTATATATTGCTTAATATACGTTTTTGATAGGATATCTTAGAAAGTAGTTTTATAGCAGGTGAAGAGCCACTATGTGGATATACTGTTATTAAACCATTATTATTATTATTATTATTATTATTATTATTATTTATAATATTATTATTATTATTATTATTATTATTATTATTATACTGTTCAGTAACAATTTATAAAGATGATGAACCTACCAACCCAATAAACAGCAGTTGTAAAGCACTTTTAAACTTCTTCAACATTGATTTTAACATGTTTCAACACAGTAAGATTGAAAAGGGGTGGCAAACAGTTTCTTTTCTTTTCTTTCTTTAAATTACATATTTCAAAGTTCAATCATGATTTTATTTAATCAACAACATTTATTCAAAGTTCAAATCACTAAATTACAAGAAAAAGATACATTAACTATAAACATTCCCAACATGTCTTGGACTAATGTAGAACCTGTAAACAGTTGACATTAAGTGAAGCTATGATCTTCGCAGTTATAAGAGCAATTTTTGCAATTGCGTAGAGAAGCCTGAAAAATTCAGGACTTCAACGGGGTTTGAACCCGTGACCTCCCGATTCCGGTGCGACGCAAGGTCACGGGTTCAAACCCTGTTGAAGTCCTGAATTTTTCAGGCTTCTCTACGCAATTGCAAAAATTGCTCTCATAACTGCGAAGATCATAGCTTCACTTGATTTCATATCCGCAGTTCACATATGATTGATTTCATTTCATATACCATTTCATCATTGAGTTTTGACATTGCTGTTCAACAAAGTCATACATATATTGAAGTATGTAAACACTGAACCATTTGCCCAGGCTTTAACAGCAGAGTAAGCATGTGACAATCTGGCCACTAATAATAAACTGTTGTTTTTCTCCACTTCACAATGTCAACAAGTAACACTCTAGCAAGAAGATGCTGAGAATAGAGAGAATCTTGTTGTTGGACAGACTGCCAGTCATAATTTTGGTCTGGTTGAAATGCAGTAATTATTTTGCTTTTATATTTCTGCAAGATTATCAATTTTCTAAAGGTTACTAAATATTATTATGTTCTTTAAAACATCATTATTACTCAATTTACCTTTCTTCATCATTGGGTCCCCCATGGCTTTTATTTAATGGATTGAAATGTGCTCCAGCTGAAGTACCCCCTATCATGAAAGAAAGCAATATATTTCTCATAATAATTCAAAGAATGAAACACATGCATATAATTTATTTCTATAACCCATTAGCTTCAAATACATTATTTTACTTATTTCACTCATTGAGTCCTCTCACTGGAACACATGAATCCAACAAATTGACCTGCTCCCAGCTGAGCGGCTTCATAGTTCATTTTAATCTAGCATTTCAACAGTATCGCAGCTCTAGATCATGGGTTTTAATCCTGTTAAAGCCGCCTGAATTTTTGAGTGTCAAAAAGAGACAATAGTTTTGGCTTAAACTGTCCAGATGAGTGTGAAGATCACTTCTCTCTTTCGGCACTTATTGTAAACATTACATTCTGTACGAATAACAAGAAATTTATACTGGTCATGTCAGAACAACTAAACAAGTTATTTATTATTTCAAACTATTAACAAAGTCTGAAATGATAAACAGTTCCAGCTCAGTATTTTACCAAAAAAGCGTAATATGCTCCACACCCGTGTCATGGTTGCATCTAGTTGAATTTTTATGTAACTTTGCCTACTTATATTTTAGTAAAGTAAAGTTACAGTCTCGTAGAGTTTACTAAACTGAGAGTAAGCAGGAAAAAAAGTTCTCAATACATGTACATGTCTGATGTGTGACAAGTTGTGGGGCTTACACTTAAAGAATCTTCTGTTGTGATCCTGTCAATCAAGTATTTTAGTAACGCATCATTGCACAACCATGTCCTTTGACGACAGGCACGTCTCGCCTGGAGTTTTCATAGAGCCCGCATTGTGATTTCAATAAATCAGACCTGAAAACCTTCATTTGCTGTTTCTTACACGGTGGCAGCATGAGCAAGACTTTTACTAGACTGCGAGCAGTCTCTCTTTTGCTTTAAAATCGTTGAACGAACAAACACTTCAAAATGGCTGAAACTGTGGGTCACAAATACCGCGGGTGTTTGTTAGAGCGAAAAGAGAGACTGCGATGGTTTCATATTGCGTTTTGGAACCCCAGTGACAGATTGACAGCTCTAATATCAAGCCATGCCCTTTTGGAAAATACTCTTGTGGGAATCAATGAGTGTATTTTGCCGACTGGTAATTTATATGTTATGTTTGTTCGACAACCGTGTAGCACTTTTATTTTGCGGACTTGTAAACACGAGCAAAATTCATAAGAATTTTTCTGCCAAAGTGAGGCTAGTTAGGAGGATTAGCACAAAGACAAAAGAATAATTTCTTGACCGCCATTTATGAATACAGTCTATAAAAACGGAAAATAGTACCTTTAAATCACACTAATTTGTCTATGATTTAGCGATAATCACATTTGCACTGCTGGAGCATCCTAGTGGTACGACATAATAATCTTGGTTCGCACAACAGTGTCAATCACACTTTTTGCAACAGTGAAACTTTATTTAATTAAAGAAAACTGTATGCAGAATGGCCAAAACATTTTGCTTTTCAAAAAGGAGCAAGTAGGGCTCCTGTTCTTGTTTAAATTTTATATGGTAAATGGCCCCCAAATTATCGTGAATTTAGAGTTGATTGACATTTATCAAAGTTGACGTCATCACTTCTCCTGAGATAGACCAATAAGAACACTCCATCACCATTCACACACACAATATAATCCCCCCAAACTACCTGCTAATTAGTGAATGTTTTAGGTAGTGGAGAGAAAGCCCTTCTTGTAAGGTGGATTCTTCTATCAACACCAATTAGGAAAGCCACAAAGGTTGCTAAGTTAACTGCTGCTTCATGGATTACTATTATTAAAATAACCAAGCAATAGTGTCCTTTACAAGCGTTCTCTTTCCTTCTTCCTCTTGCGCCCTCCTTGTTCTCCCTCCTCTTCTCCCTTTCCCTTTCCCTTTAAACGCAGGCTATTCTAATGGAGGAATACCTTCTGAAATGTCACCATACTCCAAGATGTGGAAGCCATGTTTTCCCTCCGTCAGTCCTGCTAATACCCCTGTGATTTCACAAGCTGCTCCTGGGAACTTACGTACAGAGTAATAAAAAAATGAATATCCAATTACAAGCAGGTCAATAACGTACCCAGGCTGAGCAGTTGACTACTTTCTGTGCACTGGGGCCTTTGCATCAAAGTGGCGTAATGAATTTGGACAGGAGTGTTGTTTCAATTTTGTTCTGGCACCAAGCAGCCAAACATGTGATTGCCTTTGTGCAATATACAGGAGTTAAACTGAGAATTGTATGACTTTTTTATGCAGAATGTCTGTGAAAAGTAGAGGGTGTTAATAACAGGGCTATCAACTCACCTGGATAATCTGGGACACTCGAGATTTTGGACCAAATCTCCCGAACTCAAGATTATGATCTGAAATCACCCGATTAATTGCCAAAGTTTGTCATTTCTCGTGAGAATTGACTTTCACAACAATAAAATTTCAAATACTTTGTGTTTTTTGAGTTATTTTAACAATTCAAACGTTTATTTTCCTCATGTACTCTGATAAACCGTTCTTGCAAGCGTTGCCATTGACTGATTGTAATTTGAGCAATAATGTTATTGGTCCAAAATAAACCAATCAAATCAAATGTTGCAATGCCAATGACAACTTTTTCACACATCTTTTGACTTTTGCCTAAGTTGTGTGACAGAGTACTTTCTTTTTGCATAAGAGACACAATATGATGTCACAAGTGTTATGACGTCATTTATCATTCCATCCCAATAAATTCTCAATATTTGAAGAGTTCGGGGGTTGACTGGCTGAGTCCTGTAATAAACTGTTACACTTAATTCTACTTGCTGCAGAGTTGAGTGCAAGCGGCTAAATTACACAATACAGGGCCACTTATTTCCATATCACTCAATTACAAAAGCTCCTTTTTTTTTTCTCTACAGAAGCTTGAAACTAATTTGCGTGTGCTGGCTCAACAGGAGCTCCAGACATCATAACACCAAGTCCCTCTCAATAAATATTTTGCTATTTCAGAACTCGGGGCTATCGACACAGCATTGTCCCAAAGTATGTTTTCTTAACCAAGTGTTAAAAGCTACCAATAAATCATCCTGCTCTGAATATTTTGTGCTCGTAAATAAGACGGAAGACTTACTGGTAATGTACATGACTTCGACTTGGCTTACAAGCGGAGCTCATGGTCAGTCGGTTTTGCCTTATACTTCATAAAATACAGGACCAATATTATCACACCTTGAAAGCTTACCTCTTGCGAAAATGTTATTGATCCTCGAACGGAACCTGTTAGATTACATACTGCACGTGCCATGAACGCAAAATTTTAGCTGTGGACAACCCAGTCATGACCCTGCTGCTGCATAAAGTACGTTATGTATGGGGTACGGTTTGTCCGTGCCATGCTTGCAGGGTAAAGGGTTGGGTAA
>NC_090888.1:72464047-72471547 GCF_036669925.1 Montipora capricornis | reverse complement strand
AACCTTTGTAAAACCAAAACCAAAGTAATTACTTTGGCCAATCAAAAAGGACGGAGACAATCCAGTAAACCAATCAAAACTCGAACTAATTACACGTAGCCGACACAAAGCGCGGGAAAATGTGCACGCGCGAGCCACGATTGGTTTTGGTTTCACTTCTGATTGGTTGAAAAAGTGGCGCGATAACTATGAACCAATCACTGAGTGAAGTAATGAAAAACCAAAGTAATTACACAGTTACTTTCGACACTCAATTGAAAACCACTCTAAATGTGATCGGTGTGATTCTGATTTTGTAGGTTGCATCCACTCAGGAACATAGGTATTCCGCCATAGGCAAGCATCTTATTAATATCCATGGTGGTATTGACACATCTAGATTAAGCAGTCCATTCTCTTTTCTCACGAAATGCCAAACTAAGTTTGATTGTCTTCTGTATGGAATGCTTTTCATTAAGGAACTTAAGCCTTCACTCAATACTCAAGCACTCCATTCCAGCTAAGCTTTTTACTTGATCGCATCTCTAGGGTAAACAGCATAACTTCATGCTTTATTCTCATTATATATTCGAGTTCATTTATATTTTAATTGCTTGATAATGTAAGTCGAAACGTCGCATTTTAAATTTTTTTACCGTTTTTTACCATGTTTAATATTTTATCGCAATGTTTTATGGATTTATATACAAAATCTCTTCTAATTAATATAAATATATATATGGCTTACTTTCTCCCTAGGAGGTGGGGGAGAACTCCCTTATATGGGCTATATAGGTATGTGCGACCCCAAAGTGTATGCTTTTTTAGCCGTTTTGGTCTGCAATAGGGTAGAGATTTTGACCACTTTGGTCTGAAATAGGGTATGGAATATGCAGTCAAGTCTCGAAATTGGGTATGTTTTTTAGCAGCTACTTCTTCATCATTAAGTGATAAGACCATCAACGGCGGAAACGCAAATTAACTGTTCCTAGTATAGTGTTGATACCACTAGGTATAATCTTCACTCATTTAGTTATTTTGCAAGTAAATAATTATATATCATGGCCGGACAATTTGCGTACATCGACTTCTCTTTCTGCGTTCAATGCTTGTTCGAGAACTATAAAATCTGATAAACAATGTTGTTCTTTGTGCGAGAGATGCTAGTCTTGAATGGTGTACGGTATTCCGCGAAACAAAACAAAAATGGAGGATGTTACATGGTCGCAGGGGGATGCGAAATTTCTCTTCGAGTGTTGAAAAATATTTTTCAACACGAGAAGAGAAATTTTGTATCTCCAAGCGGCCATGTAATATTCTACTTATTATACAAACACCAATGAAATACTAAATCATTTCACGAAAGGCATCGGAAGGCGCGATTTTTAAATGTAACCATAGCAACATTGATCTTTTCATGTGTGAAGATGACATGTATCTTCACGTGTGAAGATATCATGTTTTCGCGCGAAAGCTCACGTGGTATTTCATTGGTGTTTATATAATAAATATTAATCTTTCACTGTACTTTACTGAGGACTTTTAAAACATCTTGCTATCATAGAAACTCCTCATTGTTAACAAGAACTAATGTGGACCAAAAAATTTGAAGTGAGTCACTACATGCCTTTCAATTGAAGTTAAATTTATACAGTTCTGGCCATATATTTGCCACAAAGTTCACTTTGTTTTTTCACACACTTATGAGCGTATTAGTGCGGTCATGCTATAACACGTTTTCTCAGCAAAATCAAACTTCAAATTTATTGACTCTTTATTCAAATTAAATTTATCACTACACTTGTGAGCGCACAAGTTAACAATAATTATTGCAAACTACAACCTAATAGTCTGAGTGACTGTTTAAGCCAGAGTCATGCACGACTGATCAGACATGGACTTATCACATTTAGTTGACAAGTTTTCTCACAGTTTACAGCATCTATGTTATATAATGAGTGTTTTAAGTTAAACCAAACCTACATGTATAACATTCGTTAACAAGGATTAGTGGTAGATCTTATAAAATATTATTGTTCTGGTTGAACTCAAACCTTTCGTTGTATCTCTCACAATTATTTATGTTGGTAACACTTTTCACTTAGTGATGCCAATAACACCACAAGCAAAACGTCCTCCAGCATTTCCAGTCTTTGTGCTTTCCTCATTGCCACCTTTTCCCAAATCATCTTCCTTTGCATGAACCTTTATTAAGAAAAAGACAAAAGATCTCTAATCAATGGTAATAATTACAGTAGAGTAGCAGCTCTCGTAACCTGCTATTGTTTGGTATTGTAAGCAACTTCTATTGTTTTTAAGTCTAAGTCATTGTTTCAATTATTGTTTAGTCTTTTGCTTTTGGGTTGGGTAGCAAGCCAATCATAATTATATGTTACGAGAGCTGCTACATCACACAATAATTAACATGTTCATCAAACAAAGTGGATACAATACAATAACTTGCAGTAACAAGATAAGAGGGCTTTGTTATGACAATGATATATATATACTTTACTTTATCCCCCCCCCCCCCCCTCCTGAAAGCTCCTTTTTCTTTAGCTTCTTTCGTAACTTATGGCAAAGGTTGTTGCTACTCCAATCCCATCGCATGCACAACTTGTCCCTAGTAATAATACTGGTACTCATTTTACCCACCATGAATGGATGGAAAGCTGAGTGAACCTTGGAGCACACGAACTGGGATTAAAACTCAGAGCACTGAGATGTAGTCCCAGGGCGATATCTACTACACTACCCACGCTCCATCAATGCTATGATCCTAAACAGCTATATCTACACTACGCACGCTCCATCAATGCTATGATCCTAAACAGTACCTCTCAGGACTTCACTCACCCAGACAACCATACTTCACTCAATTATGATATGACGACTGGGTTCCACCGTTTCCAACCTTTACAAAACTTGCAATAAGAGATTATTACATTTTAGCAGAGATATTGCTAAGAAAAGCTATGTCAGCTCACTTAGGAACCCAACCAAAGATTTTTGACGGTGAGCCCTACAAAAGCTCTAAACCGTGGTTGTATGATTGAATTTGAAGCAGTGAAAAGGTCTACTAAGCTGGATGCTGGCCCTTAGCAACACCTTTGGTGAAAGCTTGCATCATGTACAGTTAAAGGATAATTTGCTTCTCACCACAATGGTTCGTCCAACAACTGAATTATTTCCAACTAGAGTAACCAGTCTGTCTGTTATGTCAACTTTGGCTACACCTGTATCATCTGCGATAATGTTACCAAGGTCTCCATAATGACTGTGTAAAGAAAGAAATGGTATTCATACAATGTTTGTCAACAAGAATTTTTTTTAAATTTCCTTAAATTAATTAATTTATTTATACACTACTGACAATAATAATATTTACAATACATTATTATATAGATATTGATGAAATACCAGGATTTCTCCCTTTACTAAAAAATCATATCTTCACCGCACGCAGTGAACATATCATTTTTATCTTTCACATGTGAGGATATAGGTGTTGTCATGGTGAACACAATTACCCGATAAAACACGAGCTTTCTCTTCATTTTAAGATACTTTTGTGCTTTAATATAATTCTTCTCTACTACATTAGCATTTCATATCTTGTTTCATGTTACACAACATGTGTGTTTTAGCAGTTGGTGACCACTTTTTCATCATTTCGAAAATGAATAAAACAACTTGTTTTAAATCTAGACATTTCATCAATATCTATATGATAAACAGAACATTACATGGCCGCTTGGGGATACGAATTTTATCTTTTCATGCTGAAAGTATCTCTCACTCGTTTGCTTCGCTCACTCGTGAGAGATACAGTACTTGCAGCACTTAAAAAAATTCGTATCCCCGCGCGCCCATGTAATATCCTCTAAACCTACTGTCTACTATACAATTACAACAACACTGATTACAATAACGTTATCAATATATGTCGACTCCTACTTTTAGTTACCCTGGGTTCCAGAGGCTATTTTCTCGCTATGAAAAGAGCGAGTCACGAAGTGGCGAGAAAAACCTCTGGTACAGGCTGTTAAAAACCTCACTTCCATGCAAACCAACTTATTTTGATTGACTTCCAGAGTAAACCGGTTTTATCCACGTGATAAAAATATTTGTGCAATGTTTACCGGTCACTCTACTGGGAAATTCTCACGGTGGAGTGAATAAATCGTTGTCACTGTCACGTAACAAAAAAGTAAAATCGAAACTGTTCAATGAAATAAACCAAAAACGTGGAATGTTGTAGGAGACAAATTCATAAATCACCTCACCAGTACTCAAGTCTGTGGGATACATCGTTTCTGAGTTTTTTATCGAAGCGTTTCACGCAACTATTATTTGTTACATTCCAAACGTGAATTGGAGAAATACGAAAATTGCATTCAAGTCCTAGAATCAGAACTGAAAAAATTTAAAGAACTTTACGTGGAGTCCCTGGAGCAGTTTCAATATGACTCGAAGCATTGAGGTGTAAAGATGTCAGAAGCTCAGTCACACCTTCGTCAAATTCCCAAACAAAATCAGAGTGCTAGTTCGATTACGCCCCCTCTAAGGCCACCCAACAGCAAACATTCATCCAGCGTCAATGAGACGAATTAACCTCAATCTGCCAGCCATGAATTTGTGATTATTGTGTCGCTGTCGATCGCCACTGTACCGTTCATCGTCTTCTTGTATTACACCAGTGAAAAACCGGTTTGATCGTCCCCCTCGACTTAACCAGTGGCAATCCTCATAAAAAACGGTTTGTCGATCGACCAATGAAATCTCCAGGGTCAAAAGTTGACTCTGGAAGAGGAAAGCGCAACATGATTGGGGCGGCATGTTCAGAAAGGTTAACAGCCTGTACCAGAGGTTTTTCTCGCCGCTTCATGACTTGCTCTTTTGTCGCTCTTTTCATCGCGAGAAAATAACCTCTGGAATCCAGGGTAACTTTTAGTAATCATGTAATTAATATAACATAGATCTATATTATTTGATGAGTAAGTTAAGTAGTGTGCCACAAAAAGAAAAGAAACAATAGCCTCATCTCTGTTTAGGGGCTGGGAAGCAATATAGCACAATTTTTCTCAGAAACAATAACTTAAATAGAGTTAAGCATAGGGTTGAGTAGATGTAGTATTGCTAATGTGAGTGTTTGCATTGCCTCACTTGCAGTAACAAGATGTGGTATCAATATGAGAATAATAATAATAATAATAATAATAATAATAATAATAACAACAACAACTTAATTTAAGTGTCAATGGACTTCTTAGCACAAGAGCACTAATTGGGGACACTAACGAAATTAACTCAAATCAAATCAAATCAAATCAAATACTGGTTTTTTTTTTGTGGAGTGGGGAAAATTGGAGTACCAGGAGAAAAACTTCTTGGTGCAGAGTAGAGAACCAACAAACTCAGCCCACATATGACGCAGAATCTGGGAATCTAATCCAAGCCACATTGGTGGGAGGCGAGTCTTACCACTGCGCCAAACCTGCTCCCAAATAATAATCGAATTTACCGTTGCTCATCCTCTGGGCCTCCATGCAATTTCCCAGCTGGGTTGAAATGAGGACCAGCACTTGTACAACCTGAAGAGCAATAAGTTAAACATAAATTAGCACTGTCAAAAAGGCAATCCTCCCATATCCTTTCCGCAACAGAAAAAAAAAGGTTAATGTCTTCCCATATAGGCAAGGCAATACAAAATTGCAAAAGGCAAAGAATTGCCTTGATAATAAATCTTATTGAACCTTGGGAGCAGCTGGGTCAAGGTGCCGATGCTGCCACAAGGGGATGGAAACCAGCATTGTCAGACAGGACTTGGATCTTAGTATTAAAGCTACTTAGCTATTGTAGCTTAATTTAAAGACAAGAAAGAAGATACTTTGGAATCCAACCTACCATTTGTACCATCTCCAAACTGATGGACATGGAAGCCATGTAGTCCAGGTGTGAGACCTTTAACTTCCCCATGAATCCTGCACAATTCCCCTTTCTGAATAGACAAACAGCAATGAAGACAAGATCTTGCCAAGTTATTCTAATGGTCAAGAGCCCTACCCACTGGACAAAATTAATCAATATCTGGTAGCTACTTAAAGTGCCCTTATGATAAAAAGAATCAATTCCTTTTTTTATCAGATTCAGAAAGTGTGTTCGCTTGACTTGACTGACTTGACACCTGACTCGCAAGATCTTGAGCTTAAACTTTTATCCAAAGGCCATTTACTTTGAGTGTCAGTTTTGGATTTCACGGTCCATCATTGCTTGCATTCAAAACTGACCAATTGGACCTCAGAGGGTTGGATCCAGGGAAAAGTGGCGTCAAAGGCTCACTAGCTTACTACGATTCTCGGTTGAGTGCAGCACTGGGAGGTTTCAACGTTTGAGTTTCCATGTTGTCAATGGCAACTTGCTTTGTTTCTGAGAGTGACTTTTAGGGCCTTAACGTCATGAGCAATGAAGCCCACCAGTACTGAAGGAGGAATTAAATAGGAAAATTCCACTTAAAATAAACAGGTGTCTTTTTGAAATCGAACCTTTAAAACTTTGGTCACTTAGTGTTTAGTTAACATAGATTTGAAATTCAAAGAAAAATAAGAATTGATTTTTTGGTCACAGGGGCACTTTAAAAATAGATGAGTGTTGAGAAACACTCAATTTTTTCCTTCAAGGACAGATATGGGATGTCAACTTATGCTAAGGATCACTGATAACCTCGCAATAACCCAAAAAAATCGCATGCATTCAAGATCTTTTCTCTAAGAGAAGAAAATAATGGATGAAAGAATTTTCTGGCCACATTCAAGTCAGGCAACAAAAGGGTGGAACAGAAGCAAAAATTTGCTCCAGAAGATGCAGTGCTACTTGTCACTCCTACTAACCAACAGGGCAATAAGTATTTTCAGGTCATGTCAGTGTTGTGCTTGTAAAATCTGTTGGAAAGGAATAGACAAGACCAAAAATAAAGTTAAATGCCACGCTGAAGGAACAGACTTACTTAGATAACAAAACACATTTGTTTGTTGAAGTCAAAGTGTGAGGTTCTACAGGGAGCACAGTGTTATTAGCTTCATGTTCCAGTTTGTGCAATTTGGTCCATTACTACTAACCCTTAGGCAATACAATTTAGGAACTACTTTTCACAAGAGTCAGAAATCCGATAGTTTTGTAGTTGAGTTTGTACATTTCAATAATAGAAATAATAATCATGATTTTTGGCCAGTTTTCTAGTTTGATTTAAAAACTTAATGAGCCTTTTCCTTTGTGTAGTTTTTCAGTAGGATGTCATAAAATATCTCCAGCCACACCCAGATAGGCTCTTTTAGGGGGTTACTTTTTAACCAAAATCGTCCCCAGTACTCCCCTACACTGTGGAATGCACCACACAAATGCCAGAACTGTACCGTATGCAGTGAGTTGAACGTTTATTTTCAAAGCCAGAAATTATACTGGTGCAACTAACAACAATAATAATCATTAAAAATATTTATGTGGGTCATGCTGGTTGTTTAT
>NC_090888.1:72386547-72451547 GCF_036669925.1 Montipora capricornis | reverse complement strand
GCAGCTGTAAGAGCCCTAAACTAGAAAAGAACTGATTGTTACGACCTAAATGAAAATGAAAATGCTAAGCTAATGGTAAACTTTAAAGCGGTAAGAACGTTTACTATTCAATACTAAGAAGAAGAATTCGCTTCCTTTGGTTTTGTCTTTCATGAAAAGACTAGAACCCTTGGATGATCTTGCGAGAGAAGATGACCACATGAGAAAGTTTGAGAAAAGAAACAAAGCGAAGTAATGAAAAGAGGTGCTAAGCATGGGACGCAGCCAATGGTGAGCATGCGCGAGACTGAAATCAGAATCTAACCAATTCGGCGTTTTTCGGTTTGAAACTTCGATAACATCTGCGTTACATTTCAAGAAGTAAAGGAAAAAAAGCCCAGAATACACTGCACTTAATTTACTGCGATACCCTTACGAGAGCCCTAATAACTTAAGATTCAAATTACCACCAGTTGCAGTCACGCAGGTTGTAGAAAAGGAGCCAGACTGAGACTTTCATATTTAGAATCGCGTTTACGACAAAAGGCAAACTTCCAGCTGAAATTTGCGTTTTACAAATAATCAAGAAGACGTGCTTCATTTCAGCTTATTCCTTTCCTCTTCGCTACATATAAGGAGCAACGTCTAAAAAGTGAGGTAAAAGTGAGAATAAGAGAATTTTCGTGCTTTTATGACAAACAGTAGCCTGCCTTTTGCCCTTTCACGTTCTCGCGATGCTAAATCTCTCAATTTGCAACGATAAATCTGTCAAGCAATTGCACTGTTGTGCGAATAAGAACTGAACTAGCATTAAGAATTGACTTTGTCGCCCCATATTAAAATCTTCCGTTTTTCATCCAAACTAAAAAAAAAAAAGATCGAATGCCTGAGAGTCGATCTATGGAGGGATATTGTTTCGTTTTAGTTTTTTTAGTGCCTATAGGGAAGATATCTGTTTACAAACATTTCTTTTGTTATTCAAATGTGCCAACCACAGGAACAAAAGACCCTTTGTTACGAAAGCTAATGAGGCTCTGGTTGGCAAATTAGGGAGCTTAAGCACCCGCGTTTTTGAGACGCGGACGGCAACCGGAAGAGAACACTTCGCGTGCCATGATAGTGGTGTCTCCCAGATTTTTATACTGATCATTTTTAATGGAGAAAAGATACTTGGCAATGTAAATGTAGTTGTGTGAAGACAAGTTAAAAGGGAAAACAGCTCACTTCCGATTGCCGTCAGCGTCTCAAAAACGCGCATGCTTAAGCTCACTATTAAATGACAATAGGTGACGTCAACGATATCTTCCCTTATTACATTTAACCGAAGGCGAGGTGAATAACTGTTTTAATATAATTACACAGGTGATTATTTGAAAAATAAGCATTTTCTTAAAAACGCAATTAATTTCTTCGTCTGCCACCTCGACAAAACGGCTTGCGGCCATTCTGAAAAACCGCTTAGATGATATCGTGTAATACTCACCTCAACGGCAACCAATCAGCGCAGAGAATTTTCAATAATCACCTATGAAATTATATATATATTGCAACAGTATATACACCTTATTTCAAAATGGCCTCCATTTTAGTATTCTTCTGTTTCCATGCAAATTGGCCCTTATGGCCTCGCTTTCAAACGTAAAATTAAAAAGAATATTTAACCTTGAACGAGGCTGTAAGGTCCAATTTGCATGAAACAAAAGAATACTAAAATGGCGGCCATTTTGGAATAAGGTGTATTGCAATGTTACATTTCTGTATATGCTACCTAAGTAACTTGTTGACTGGCCTGCGTTGATTTGATTTACCTATCTGCATGCCAGTCTTAACCTTTTTGCTGTTGTTGTTCTCATAGTTGAATAAATGATGATGGTAGTTCAAACAAGAAATACGGAAAATTTTAATCCGAGCGACATCAATAAAAAGGTTTATTATATGACTACCTCTTTAAGCGGGTAATATGAACCAAATCGCGCGCTGTGATTGGCTACCCGAGCGGGCAGGATAGCTCCCCGCTCGAGATTTCTCGCTTGGTCCCGCAAGATCAAAGATCATTTTTTGGTGTTTTAAGTCACATAATAAATCCTGTATTGACCAAGCTTGTTCGGTCAAAAATGGCTGGATATTGGCCTCGTTCTTTTTTTGCGTGTTTATGGACCTTGACTTCTTATCGGTCCATAAACACGCAAAAAAAAGAACTTGGCCAATATCCAGCCATCTTGACCGAACAAGCTTGGTCAATAACCCATATATATATAACCCATATATATGAACTAACCAAATTTTCAAGTATTCCTAATCTACTTCGTGTCATTTTTTCATTTTTTTAAATTAGCCCCTTTTATCAACAATCTACGAGACTGCAAAAGCTAGAATAACTTCGGGTGGCAGCATAAACATAAACATGTTTCCAAGCTCCAGATTTACAGTAGGCCTTTTGGTTTCTTATGCACAGGAATATAGCAAGGGGCACTAGGATCCAAGCCACTGCCAGACAGATCAATATGGTTTGGAGTGATAAGATGATTTGGAGCGTAGCGGGGAGTGTGAGTTGGAACTCCGGAGGAATCCCCGGTGGTGTAGGTGGTAGCAGCGGGCATAACAGCCATGACTTCCGCAATCTTGAGCTTCAAAGCTTCAATCTCTCGATCTTTACTCTTAAGATTGGTCTGCGCTATCTCCAACTGCCTGCGCGTGTCGCCTAAGGCGGAAAATAGGTCCAGCTTCAAGCGCGTCTCCGAGCTCAAACTGTTCTCTAAGTGAGTGTTTTTTCCTTGCATAGCAGTGAGGGCTGACATGAGCACTTCCGTCTCCTTTTTGAGCTGCATGCTGTCAAACTCGCGAGTCTTCTGACGAAGAGTTTCAGCCTCTTTGTCAATGCGCTTGATTTCTTCTTCCTTATCTTGTAGCACCACGCGCAGCTGTCGGCTTTCTTCCTCCAGTTCGGCGCGCAGAGCATTACATGCTTCATGCCCAGTGGTTTCGTCCCGCTGTTTGGCTGCGGCGTCCTCGGCTTTCTGCCGTCTGCGTTCCTCTCGTAACTGGCTTTCGGCTAAAAGCCGCGCATCTCGTTCTGTTTTAAGTTTACGCTCCAGAGAGGAAATAGAATTGCGATCTTGCTGTCGTGCTGAGGACATAGTTTGTAGCCTATGATTAAAAAATAGCAAGAATTCTTGTGAACAATGCTTCGAAGACAGTAACACTAAATACTATCCGACAAATAAACCACCTGCACCTTCAAACTACAAGCCGCCTCCCTTTTGCTCAGTACTCTAAGAATAACGTTTAAAAAAAACAAAGCGCGCGAGAAACGGCCGCAGCTCAACGGACTTTTTGTGGTCTAACAACTCTTTATACAATTAATACACTGCATCGCAGGGCACGAAGACTTTGTTTCACGTCTTATATTGCTTTCAGTTACGTCATCTTTATTTCGCTTCTTCCGTTCGCCCACCAGTCCATTTGTGCATTTCTGAAATTGAATACTGTGATATGCGCCTCTTTACAATGACGCCATTTTCAAGATACCTAAACACTTAGCAACTGAATTTAAGACGCATAGTTCGACTTACTTTTGTTGTATGACCTCGCACTCAGACTTAAGCTGCTGTAATTCAACCTTGGTAGAACGTTCACTGGCCATCAAGTTATGCATTGTGGATCTTAGCTCCTGCTCGCCTTGTCTACTGGTCTGCAGCTCAACTCGCAGTCTCTTGCTATCATTCTCTAGTTGACTAAGACTGCTCTCTGCACGACGACTGAAAGATGATAAAGGACTGAGTGAATCATTCAGGTACCATAACCTAGTACACTAACCTTGCGCTTGTTTTGGTTCTGCGTTTCTGTGATTAGTAACTGGCTTTCAAAAAAGTCAAAGGAAAAGTAAAAAGCAAACTGGCTTGACAGGACGAATTTCTCCTTTCTTTTGTCTATTTTCTGTACATCATTGTTCCATTGTAATTATTACTTTAATTATTATTAAACCTGAAAAACTCTTTTCTGGGACGCTCAGTCAAGTGTAAGTATCAACGTGCGTTTTGCGGCGCCTGAATGTATTTGCGTGTCCGTTGTGATTGGCCAAATTAATTACTTTGATTTGGTTTTCGCGCGCTCTATTAAATTGGATCACAGTAAATGATACGGCATTACAGTAAAAATGAACAACAATCATCTATCCCTTCCCAACTGCCAATCGACTATCAGCGCAGCTGTTGCCATTTCCAAGCGAACAAGAACTTGCCGAGGTCACTTGAGTTAAAATGCCTGCCATAAGCCTTATTGGGAAAACAAACTTGAGAAGTGGCGTGTTTACCGGAGTAAGCGCTCCTCCTTTAGCTGAGAAGAAAGACTGGGTCCAAGGTCCACAGATGGACATTTTTCGTGTCCCTGAGAACAGACAAAAACAGCAAATAATCAGCCGTAACCTGACGACCCCAAAGGAAGCATTTAACTGATGCAGACCCTCACCTTAGGAGAGCTACTTCTACTGTTCTTTCTGCTGTTGTTAATAGAACTAGATGCGCTTAATGAATCACTGTCAGATTCTTCGTTCACGTCATCCTCCTCTTCATAAACTTTTATCCTTTCATTTCCTTTATAAGAAGCACTTTTCTTTGCGTTCCTCGCAAATACTCCCAAGGAAGCTGCACGATTTTGATGTCCTCCTCCTTTACTACTCCTCTGAGCTCCTTCCAGAGACAGTTTATCAAGTTCATTAAGGTTATGGTCCTCAGTATTTTTCTTTGAAGAAATACTCTGAAGTCCATCTAATGCATTGCTTGCTTTCAAAGTGTTTCTTGACTCCAAATCACTTAGTTTTAACCCGCGACGACTTGCCTCCTTGGCTATTATGAGGTCAAGATCAGTTTTTGTGTTTATGCCATTTGTCATAACAGGAAACGACCGGCCTCTAGTAAACGTGACATCGCCATTGGAAACTTTACCATTACAAATAGCTGAAAATGATGAGCAAGAAAAACAAGCTACCAAGTGCAAAGTCAACATTAATCCTGAGATGTTGTCAAAGAATGAGACCCAGCTTGTGGCCTAATCATGCCTTGGTCTCTGCATGACTGCTGATAATTTTTTTTCCACCAAAAAGAAACATCTGTATTCTTCATGTTGGCCAAATGTCACCTCCATGTAAAATTCAAGCAAGAGTTTCGTACCACATATTTCAAAAGAAAATCATCTTTGCAGCAGTTTTTGAGAAAACTTTTTATCATAAGAATAATGGTAAACCATAAAAGAATCTGGCCAAAGGAAACCTTCAGGCAACAGCCATTCAAAGCAATACATACATGTAGGACAAAAACCTGAATATTCTGCTGAGCAAAAAAAGAAAGATAACATTTTACCTCTTGGTGGTCTTTCTGTGGCATCCGAATGGTTATTTGCTTCAAGTGGTAAGGCAAGGTTTATAAGTTGCATATAAAACTCATTCTCTTTAGCTACATGTTGCACTCTTCTCTGTAAAGTAAACAAAAAAGTAAGCATCAAAATCTCTGCATAATCATGAAAAAAAAGGCTAATTTTGATTTAAGCTCTGCTTAGTGTTTGCCACCCAAAACAGGTGGATTGAAAGGTATATGAACTACAGTGCAATGTAAATACCTTGTTGAATTCAAAACAACTATTATTATTTTGACACAAAGTTGCCCAGCATTAAACAACACAACAGCTACAGTACATGAAAGTTGGAGATCATTGCAGTTAGACGGCACGTTAAGGACGGTGCCTACTACTGTTATTGCACATACGTTCTGCGCATCTCCAGATAATCAGATTTCTTATCGGTAGTGCTTAAAAAAACAGGGACATTTTGGTGGGGTTTAAAATTATGCAGAGAAAGCAGAACTTAGCAAGTGCTTTTGGTATCCAAAAAGAAAACTGGGGAAAACCATGCATTTTTCAGAGATAATTAAGCTTCAATTTGGAAAGGAACGCCATACATTGCTTTGTATTTTAAAGCTTAGTACAAATATTATTGGTTAATTACATGTATCTTTGCAAAATGCGTGGTTACTCCCAATTTTCGTTTTGGATTTCAATAACACTTCTTAAGATCTGCTTTTCCCACATATTCATAAAACCACCCAAAAATACCTTTGAATTAGTAGGCACCGTGCTTAAGCAGTTGCAAAGAAAGCCTGGAAAAAAATCCAGTCTTGAATGGGGCTCAAAACCAATGATCATGCAATTGCACTCTACCACTCTACCAACTAAGCTATCAAGCCAAACTAGCAGACGGTCACTTGTGAGGTCAAGTTATATCCCGTGGGAGGTGAATGAATCAATGACATAAATTGAGGACATAAAACAATTCTTTAAGTGTGAATCATAATAATTAAATTTCCTCAGGTGTGATTGGTTTAAGAAACTCCTATTTTCCACTAATTCACTTCCCAAGTTGTTATCAGACAGCTTTTTATCAGGCAGTTCAATAAGCCAATGACATTCAAAGTTGTAGTTTAAATCAACCAATCACCATAAAAACAGTGTACAGACTCCTAAATTGGGGCTTTCTTTTTTTCTTTCTTTCAGAGCGACATTAAACAGTTTACACCTCCTTTGTCACTCTATAAATGCAATTTTTTCCTTTCTTTCTTTGATTAATTGGTCAGAGGGTTAGAGTTAATGTTAATGTAATGATACTTGTGATAAACAAATCGGACTGCCGCTGCACGTTTGTCTGATTTTGTCATCACTTGTATGATTACAGACTGAATTGGACTCCACTCAGTCCTATTACCACTACTTATCACCATTTTTTTTTAACTTAAGGGAAAAAACAAGAACCCTCCGCTAAAAGTAATTCTTGAAAATAAACCCTTTTTGTACAGTTACAGACATTGAAAAGCATATTTTCAGATTCCCGTGCTGCTTTGACCAAGCAAAGTGGTATATTGAAGTCCTGGGCTGATGACGTAGCAAGACTAACTCACTTCACATTTACATGCTATACTACTGCTACGTCACAGGTCCCAGTCCCAGTTGTGCTTGATCAAATTAGGGTTTGCGGACTGAAAAAAAAGGACGTGGAATCCTCAAATAATTTTTGAAAAATGTTATCATCATACTGTTAAACTTTTCTTCTATGAGGTAAAAAAAACTGGGTAATAGGCACTTTAAACTGCCTAAGTTGTGCCACTAGCTGTGATGATCTTGAATACATTGCAAAAATAAAAAAACATTCTCACCTGGCGCATTTTATAGCCTACATAGCTTTTAACTCCATAACCAAGTGTAACCACAGGGTAACCAATACTGCAACAAAACAGTAATAAACACTGAATAAACATCTGCTGCCAAGACCATAATACAAAACAGAAAAAAATTGTTTAGTTTTCCTCCTGAAATAACAGTACACAATCAAGGAGAATAATTCTATGAAACCTCCAGGTGTTGGGAGTTAAATCATTGAAATCATTGGCCCAGTGATCAATTCATTTCCAGAACAAAGACCCCTTCACTTAGCCAAGACATCCCATGCAGAGGAAAACCAAGGTGGAAAACTTTTATGTAAAGCATAAATCATAACTACATGTAACATAAGCCAATCTCCCAAAGCCTCTTCATGAAAAACACACTTTAATTTTATAAGCCAAAGTGTTTACACACTGGTTCTCACAGCATCAAAGGACTGGAAGCTATATGTTTGGCTCAGTTGGAACAGTTATTAAAGGGAGGATGGTTAGTACCAACCGCTGACCATTTGGCTCAGTTGGATGAGAATCAGACTACTGTGTGAGAAGTATTGGATTCAAACTACTGCCAGACCAACAGTCAAGGTTTTTCAAAAACTGAAAGAAAGTACTACCATTTTATTGGCATCTGCAAACAGTTTAACTCTCTACTTTTCTTGGATAAGGACCATGGGTTGTGTATCACAACCTTTACTGTGACTGTCAGATCGAAAGAGTAGAGCATGGAATTCTTAGTGTTGTGACCAAAATACTTGGGACACTGCCTTTTTAAAAAAACTACCAGTTTCAGTGCCACATTTTCTAGGTCTATCACTCATGAAAAATGTTCCTCAACGTATGGTCTTTAACATTGTTTAGAGGGAGTTGGGGAAAAACTTCACAAGTACTTTTACTTCACATGGGCGTAACATGGAAGTAATGTTCCAAAAAAGGACTGAAAATGGGCGAGTTCCCAAATGTTTTGGCCCAGATTATAGCAATAACAAGTTACTCTTCAATCTAAGGGTAAATGAAGATGAGGAATGACATACACCATGTGTACCAAGTCATGAGTTTGAACACCCAGAATCCTAGAATAACCAACAGGAAAGTGCAGTTTTATAATGATTCAATGATCACTTCATTAGCCTCAAGCTTATACAGCTGATCACAAGCTCCCTCCTATTTGGGTAGATCATATATATTAACCCATTGACTCCTGGGAGTTCCCATTTAGAGAGCTTAAGCACATGCGTTTTTGAGATTCGGATGGCAACCGGAAGCGAGCTGTTTTCCCTTTTAACTTGTTTACACACAATCACATTTAAATTGCTAAGATCTTCTCCCCATTAAAGATAATTAGTATAAAAATCTGGGAGACACCACTGTCCTGGCACGCGAAAATTTCTCTTCCGGTTGCCGTCCATGTCTCAAAAGCGCGTGTGCTTAAGCTCTCTATTGAGGAAAATCGTCTGGCGTCAGACAGTAAAAATGTATACTAAGTATGGCTTGTTTAGGCCAGTTTAGGGCTGAATGGGTTAAATAAACTTCTTTGTTAGCACTCCCATTTAATTACTGTCTGGAAACTAGCGACTCTTTTCACATCCACGCTAAATTAAAGAAGACAGAAATTTCTGATAAACAGAGATTCTAAAGTTGCAAACCATTGTTGCTGTTAACATATTTAAGTCCCATTTGCACATCCCATCAATAACTCTTTATGGATTATGCCAGTTACAAAATTTGACATTACAAACAGTGTCATAAAACTTATAAACTTCCTGAATTGAATGTTCCCTTTCACTTCTTCATTCAAGCTAAATAATTTGACTGTAAATGAACAGCCCATTTCTGCTCTAATCAAAATCAAAAGCAGATAAACATTGAATGTACAATTTTGTACAAATTAAAAAAAATTGTTCAAAACAAAATAATAGGATAGAAAATGTTTTCATTGAGATGGATGTCCAGTTTCATGACAGTAAAGATGTCCTTGAAGTTGTCAATTTGACATCTGAAAATAAGCCATGTGGGAGGTTAATGATTAATTACAACAAAAATGGAGAGCTCCCAGAGTTGAAAAAAATTGGCGGTAAAAACGCCAATTGCTCATCCCAGAACAAAGTTTGGCTCGAATGGTCTAAGGGAGACTTCATTAAGTTCGCTGTAAAATTCAATTTCAATATCGCCTCTCATCCGACCGATCGCGTCGAAACGAAGAACCAGCTGTCAGACATTGAAAATTTTAGCTGAAAATGTAAATTAGGATAAATCGTGTCGCCTTGTGAAACTCGATACCTTACCTCAACATAAACTGTACTATCTTCCCGATAAAATTAATAAAAACATTTTAATACGATAAAGAATTTTTCTTACCAGTGAGCGGCGAATGGACGACAAAGATCTAGATGAAAGGGAAGATTTTTCAGCTCACGAAGTCGAACAGATGCCTCGACGTATACAAACAGTAACCAAAGACTAACTGTTGGCAAGCATAGACCGCGGTCTGAAAACGACAAAAAAGCTACTCATTAGAAATAGAGAATAATCAGACATTAGAGCAAAAATATTACGCACAACTAAACTAAAAACCAAGCGAAATGAAAGTATTCACTTCATTTTAATTTCGTATCGTGGTCCGAGATGCTTTACATATAACAAAATGCAAACAGTAATATCTTCCTCGAACGGATTTTTAAGAACACCCGTTTTCCGACAGATTTTGGCTGTTAGGTACTTACCCGTATGCCAGACAAACTGAACCCAGACATAAGTGCTCGCGGCAAAGAACAGCCAATGTACAGGCAAAAACATCAAACATATAAGATCGGAGCAGAAAGATAGCATGAGAAAGAGAAGAGAAAATGCCTAAAAAATAACACGAAAATATCTCGGTAAATTTCAAAACCACATTTATCATAGCAACCTTATGGTCACTGAAATAGCCAATGAATTACAAGAAAGGAATTATTTAAAGGCATGTCGCGAGAAAACTCAAGCCTTACCAAACCTTGGTACTTGAAAGAGTCGTAAGCGCTCCGTAGAAGCAACCAAAATGGCCAAAGATATTCAAAGCGAAACTCCAAAAGAAAGTCCGCAGTTAAGACCATAATCCACACTAAGAAAAATCTGACATATAGAAATACACTGGAAAAGAAAAAGAGAAATAAGTCAACAAATAGCCTTTATATTAACAGTAAGTTGTGGAAGTGGTCAGACTAGACAGCAAAGTCGACTCTGACTTTACCTTCCGTAAATCGACTCTGTGATGCGAGAGCGTTTCAAAGGCCGTCTAAGTTTCGAAGGATCGATATTTCTTCTTTTCATTTCGACGTAAAGTTCATCGACTGCAATTTTCTGAAACACTGAATATGGGAAATATAGAATTAAAACTGAGAGAGGAAAACGGACAACTGAACTTATTTCTCAATGTAATTGAAAACTGCGCTTGCGTGATATGACGTCACATGGAGACCATTTCCCTCGCTCCCGCCCCTGCCCAGTCCATATATTGTACTATGAAAAGGCGATGTGCGTAGATATGGCCTCTTTCCCACCAAGACAACAAGTAACTCGAGGAGGGGGTAAACGTGAATTTGAATAACATTTTAAGAGGTTTGAGAAAGGGATAAAAGGAAGTACATATGGGTGTCCATATACCAATTTTTAACCTTAAACCGATTTTGAGCGGTGTGGAAACGGCTTACATGCCGTGTATCCCCGCCTTAAGGACGTTCGTGCTAATAGTTTGTGCGCAACGTTACTGCGCAATTAAGGTGACTGTCATATGTCACGCATTACTTCGAGCATTAGTGAAGTCTTGCACAGCTTTGAATCAGAGAAGAAAGTGATCAGTCAAAATTGATGAAAAAATATTTATGAAAGTCAAGTAGACTAGTGCACGACTGATATTCGCGTTGTTTTATGATCTTTTATCAGTCGTGCATTTCCTAAATATTTTTCAAGCATTAGTTAAAATAACATGGCGACAAAAACGCCGGAAAAAAAATCCCAGACCGGCAAAAGAATGGCACATTTATTTCCGAATCATCATGAAACGTTAAAGAGAAGTGAGCGGGAGCATGGAAAAGCTCTGGAAAAGGTAGCTGATTGAGTAGTGGCTGAAAGTTTGGAAAACTCGAGAACGAACCCTTGCGTAAATTTAATGTGCCTGATTTTTTTAAATGTTTTTATTACCCTACGAACTTAAGTTCAAAATGCATGCATTTTTTTGAAGTTCTTTTCCTTTACTTTCGTGAAAATAGAGCAGTATTTTCGTCTTCGCCCGCTTGAATACTGCGGACCTGCGTGGAAACAACCAGGGATTAAATTTCACAAAAAACACACTCCAGAAGATGAGCATTGGAGAGATATTATACAAAACACTAACCAATGAAGATAACGCCTGCTTGAAACTTCGTTGCTATGCTCAAGGAAAGTTTTTTGGGCAAAAACCTTTCATCCCTTCAACAGGTCACGCAAAAACGTGACAAACGCAATTTTCTAAGAGCTTTGCAAAATCACATCTATTTTACTCGTTTAGTTCAGCGGTGACCCCTTTTTTTAAAATCATGAATCACTTACTTTACTTACTACAAAATATGATGAAATGAAAAAATTCCCACCGCAAGAAGTTATCTTTTTTTAACATTTTCTTTCCTCGTGCCGTCGAATTCTGGTAGTGGTTGCAACGGATAGATCCTACGAAAACGTTCGTCGAGGATGAACTCTACTGTTAACGACATCCCTAGCAGCATGCAATTATCTAAACACCCTGGGGCACTCCTAAAAACCTCTACACGGAAACCTTCACTATAATAGTTTATTTTTATGATTTTCGATGGATGAGCAGAAGAGGCTACCGTCTCGCTATTATGACCGATTTCTCGAAATTAAGGCATTTTTCCACTGACATTTTCTCCGAAACAATGTCGGTGACCCCCAATTTTTTTTTCATTTTTAGAGTAAGTACTTTATGACCTAACCCTAGGAAAGAAAGGAAAAAATCTCACCGTAGGAAGATTTTGGCGCGAACGCCCTTAAGTTAATCTGAGTTATATACTAGCTATATTTTATAATCTAATAAGTAAAAAGCCGAGTTCCAGTAATGCCTCTAGAATGTCTCCGTTATAGAAGCTCAATTAGTCCTCTGCCATTAGGTTCCCACAGAAATTTGCCCTCAGTTTTTAAACTTTATCAAGCTCTGGCCGAGTGGCATATCGTTCATATTGCGAAAGTCACTAGCGATTATAAAACGAGCAGATTTTGCCTGTTGGACCACGATTTTGTTTGGAACGATATTCGAAGCAAGACTAATAGCAACTATCTGAGTCAACACTCAACGAACACATATAATGATGGCTAAACGTCTTTAAAACGGGCTCTAGACTTTCAAACATGTTGGCCAAAATTCTGTTGGAACAGTGCTGGAACCTTCGCAATATAAAATTAGTATATATATTTATACAATACAATCAAAACAAAAATACAATAGAATACTTACTTAACTGACCACTCCCCATTGAGGTTTTTTTAGGGTCAATGAAACACAATCAACCAAATGACAGATCAGAACAACAACAAATGTTAAGAATTCCAACTAGTCGGAGGCAAACCAGTTGGCTATTTACAAGTGCAGCCAAGTAATTGAACCAGGACTGCGGGTCGGAACGGGTCTTGAATTCGGGATCTCCGGATTTCAAGGCAATCACTGAAGTGAGGAGAAGCAACATGAAGTTTTGCAAAGAAGTCTGAAGAGGCTTAAGTTACAAGTTGCATGAGACCGTGAGCGATGGCGGTGAACTATGCACACCGTGAAATTGCAGTTAGTACCCGAGGCCACCGACCGCGCAGATTGTCTTAATTGTGTTGTGTTGTCTTGTCTTGGGTGTGTTTCGGTTTCGCTTTCATTAAATAGGTCCAACTCCTGTTTTCCCATGTCCGATGTTCGATGTTTCATTTTCAGTAACACTTCTTCCTTTCGTCCCTCTCAGGTGTCAGCGGGAATGTCCTCTGTCATCCTGGTTTCATGTTTCGAGGCTGACTCAGTGGAGGCCCTGGAATCTATTATTGATATATCTGTTAGGATACTGCAATCGTTGCATGGTATTCATCTTTTAAAGCCTTAATTTGCCTCCTTCATTGTTATGTTAGCCCTTTATATTGGGGTGAAACTTCTTAATTGTTACGTTAGGAGTGATACCGCTATTCAGCTGGCAATTCTCTTCGAACAGGGCTTGGGCTTTTAGAGGCCTGTGGCTTGATAAGTGGTGCCAGAATCTGCGCTGATACCCTTGCTAATTTGGTCGTTTGGTTGTTACAGATTTGGCTGTTTTAATAAGAAGCGTGACCTCAGTTTTCTTGATTTTGGTTTCAGTTTATTTTTCAGGATGGCGCAAACAAGACCTTGTCTACCGGAAGGTCAATATTCTTCATTGAAAAGATATGGGTTTAATTTGGTATTTTGTTGATTGTTTCCGTCGTCTTTAAGGTTTTCGCACTTTTGATTACTTCGGTGGGTAGGGCGCCTCACCCCTTGGTCTGGTGGCCGGGTGAACTTCCCCTCTGTTGGAATAGTGTTTTGATCTTTTTGGTGTAGGACCAAATATGCACCGCGACCGCGTGCCGAATAGATCTTGGAGGCCCTCACCTTGCATGCTGCCAGGGCCTCTGAAATTTGAATTGACCAATCAGCATTCAGCGGGAGGAAAAAACATTACTGTCCTGACGTCACAGCAATTGTGTGCTCTCTGCATGTTCAATCTCTGACCGAGCTAAGAAGTGATGCTAGACAAGGGCTTGAAGACAGCGCAAGTTCTTTTGGAAGAGAAGGAAAGGTTCTGATCTATGCTCGCAAAGTTCAATGAATTCGTTGATCACATCTTCTTTTCTGAGTTCCACGAGTTCGTCACTAGTGAGTCTGGCTTTTCGGTAATAGGGACTTAAGTCCTTGTCCATGCAGAAATAAATCGGTGGCCTCCTTGCAGTTTAGCGACGGTTTTGGCTGGGGACGGCGAACGGTTAAAGTTCGGTAATGTTCATACAAATTACCGCTACAAGAGAATGAATGTTCACACGAAAGGCATTTAAATCGGGTAACTTTTCTCTCTGGAGACCACATCGATAACCCACAAAGGATTTTAAAAAACGAAAAACTACAACAGATATAGTAGTAACAAATTAAAAATTTGAAACATTTTTGGGTTTTAAGCTTTAAGTTTGGCGCCAAATCCGGGTCACCAGCGTCCGGCAACGACTCGTTAGCTTGTTTTCGCCAGGCAAGATTTTAGCTGTGAAATTATGCACTAAATAGCTCGTTCTTCGTCGAACGTAACCCAGCAATCTCTAGTTAAGTATTAGAATAGGTCAAAACAATTTTAATGTTGCCTTTATATTTGTTCAGCTTGGGAAAAAAATAACAAAAAATACCCATGATCGGTTCGTTTCGAGTGGCATTTCTTGCAGCTGAACAAACTAGCTCATATAGGCACTCATGAAACGTGCCACTTGCGGAGGACACTCACGGTTTTGACTGCCGCGTGTACTGCGGGCGCAACCGCCGTTTGCAAGGCAGTAGACCTTAATAAGAAACTTGTGCTATATGAAACAAAATGATTACAGCTGAAATGGCATGGTAATATTTAGATTTAGCCAAGGGTTGTTTATTCTTACAATAAAGTTAACCTGGTTTGAGCCTGCGATACAATCAAAACCCAATATCTGGTCAGCGGTGAGCTTAAAAAAAGACAGCTTACCTCGATGAGCTCTAAAGTTGAGGGTTTTGAAGCAAGCAACCGTGGACAATCTTCCTATCGGTACCTCAAGAAGTAGAAATTCTATGAAGTTTGAAGAACGTCTTTCGTTGCATTTTTTCTCTTACTTTCTCCTTTGGCATTGAACAAAATTTTGAAGATTTTGCAATATTCTTTAATAGGTGTGCATTGATTTCCGTATATTTACACTGATGCGATACCCCTTTTATTGCTTTATTTAAAATTAGTTGATAAATTTCAGTAAATGCTTTCAATCTTATGAACACCAAATGGGTGTAAGAAGCCTGCGATTTGAAATTAAATTTTCTTGAACTTCGAGTCTCATGGAATGTTTTCTGAACCCTATATGTCCTAAGGGCCCAGCCAAAGGAGAGCAAAAGTCGATGAGAGTTGACGAGAGTATAAATGGTTTAAAAACGTGTCAGAGTTGATGAGAGTGATCTAGAGCGAGAGTTCCAACTAGTATTCTCGTCGACTCTTTCGTTTGTTTGGTCGGGACTTAGAAATAGTTGGAGTTAAAGTTCCTCAAGAAAATTCAGCAAATAACTTAAGCTAGCATAACTCATTGATAACTAAAAAAATATTTCTTTGCGTAATTATCTCTGTAAAAACCTTTCTCGTGAAAGTTCAACGCGGAATCACAAAACTGAACGATAAAATCTTTCATGGCAATCGTCGCAAAAACATAAAAAGCTGCATGCAATAATGAGCTTTGGCCATATATGGTCAATAAGCGATTATTAACTCAGCAGGTTTATCAAGTAACGCGCTCTATCTACGGCATTGAGACTAGGCTCATCCATCTGCAGGTAAGTACAGCCGTGTACAAAATACGGTACTTTTTTGCTAATCGTAATGGAAAAAAACTAATAATACAGATTTCCTCAACCAAGGTAGCTTTACGTTATGTTGTATGTTTGTGTGGCAATCACACGCTACTTTAATTGTCATGTTTTGATTTGCTGGGAAATGAAGAGAAAAGCAAATAAAAGCAACAAGGAAACACGGATCTTCTCAGTACCGGCGGCGGCCTTCGAATTCTGAAGAATTTGTCGTTATGTACTCCTGTAGGACCTGTTGCTCTTCTTGCCAACGCTTTAAGTTAGTTTGCCTCCTGCTAATCTGCCACCCTTCGATGTTTGCTTACTGAATAATTGGATTTCTCTTCGCATGGCGAGCTGTTATCTAATGAGCTGTCCGTAGCCGGTTTCTCGTCTTACCTGTCGATGAGGGCACATTCAAGGCCTGTTGCACCTTTTTCGCTTGAGGTCTGCATGTACGGCTTTCCTACACAGTTTTTTACTTTGCTTCCCCTCGTATGCTGTTCCCTGTTGGGCATACATGCATACCAGGTTTGGAAAGTACTTTATCCGGGACCTTGATAAACAAACCGTATAGTGTTTTCAAGTGACGTCACGGCGGCCATGTTGGTGTACCCAAACAATAGAAAGGCGGCCCTGTAGGTGTACCCAACTAATCCTCAGGGAATTGAGCTCTATTATCATTCAAACGTTTTTATTTGTTTCCATGGAAAAACAAGGTTACTGATCACGTGAACGAAAACACGCTATTCAGGAGAAAAAAAAATCGCACTCGGTCGAGTAGAAAGCAGGTTTACTTCCGGCGGAATGGGAAACGTTGTTATGAATGAAAGGACATGACACATAACGAATCTGTAAGTGTCTGACGAGCTAACACATTGGCTCATGACGTGCATGAAATATCATAGTGGCACGTCCAAGTCTTTCTTTAGTCTTCTTGGATGACGTAGAAAATGACCGTTGGCCGTCTCGCAACTTTTCAAGGTTCATAAATAACCCTGTGGAACATTAAAGAAGCCAAAGACTATTCGCAAAGTTCCCGGGAGTTGTGGTCTTTCCTCTGTAGTGTATCATGGTTGGGTGGAGAGGAGAGGGAGGAAGGATAAATGTTCCGAGATGCT
Source organism: Montipora capricornis (assembly GCF_036669925.1). Taxonomy (NCBI): domain Eukaryota; kingdom Metazoa; phylum Cnidaria; class Anthozoa; order Scleractinia; family Acroporidae; genus Montipora; species Montipora capricornis. Next base: position 72,434,670 of record NC_090888.1, on the reverse strand, counting down.
ATCTCAGTACAGCAAGCTACTCTGCAATCCGATGGTGTTTTAATGATCCAAACTCTTTAATGATAGATGACTTCCTTTTAGATTACAATTCCTGGTAGAGACGATTTCCTAAGATTCCGAGATATAATTCCGCCCATACACAAAATATATTACCGCCAAAAACTCGATAAGATGTAATTCCTGTCACATGTCAATCAAACTAAAGCTCGTGTAACACTAGTTTCCAGTTTTCAACAGATGGTAATTACCGTATTTCCTCCAATAAGCGCCCTCCCCCTATAATAAGCGCCCACCCCTAAGGCCATGATGACAAACAAGCGCTCCATTCGATCTCGACTAAACGCCCCTCACCCCCATCCCTCACTTTCTTAAATAGTAGAAATACAATGAAAATCTGTTTCTGTTGCCACTTTATTTATAAATTTTTAGCTTCAATTTAATACATAGGAATCAGTACAGGCAGGAGCCCATGGGCTCCTGGTACAGGAGAATAGTTTCTTTTCCGTTACGTCACTTTCAGTTATTTCTATCTCCATGTGTTTGCAGAGTTATCGGTTCTTTTAGTTTTTGTCCCACTGACGCGCTCTTGGGAAATGCCGTGAACTTCTCAGGAACAACTAGGCCAAAATATTGTCACTGTTCGTTGGAAGGGAAACTTAGGGCGCTTTCCATTTGACAGAACTGACCGGCCAGACAGATCATTTGGAAGGATTAACTCTACAACGCCTCCACTATAACACACTTCGAGAATGTTATATACTCCTCCGGAACAATACGAGGAATTATCGTGCAAGTGTTCGTTCAAATAGTTGCATTTTCTTTTCAAACTAACGGGTATGGCCGTCCAGTTCTGACAAAAGGAAAGCGCCCTTAATAAGCGCCCCCTCTATTAAACGCCCTTCTTCCAAGAAGCGCCCCTCCGTTTAGTCGAAATTTTTTCCAACGAGTCAGGCCTTCTGAAGACAGAAGGCCTGGCGAGGCGGCAGCTTATAGAGCCGCGAGAAGAGTTTTAGGCGGACGAAATCTCAGAAGCGCTTCAAATTTGAGTGTAATGTAGACCAAAAGCTGTAATGTAGACCAAAGCGATGAAATGTTGACCGTAGCGATAACCAATGAGAGTGCCGCACGAGTACGCCGCGTGATGTTTGCAGCCGCCAGGCGCCAGATCACGCAAGCTTGGCTCGTTGGCACTTTAGCGACAGCTATAACTAGTAAATAATATAAGCGCCCGCGGGCGCTTTTTATTCGAGGAAATGCACAACATTGTAAAGATATCATGTTGATGGATAAATTTCAGGAAAAACGTGCGCTCAAAGACTGGGTTCGAGATTGAGTGAAACCCACCGTCGTGCTTACGTCATATGTAGTCAAAGATGGCGGTCGCAGTGTCAATGTTTCGCTGGTTGGATCTTCTCGAAAAAGAATTTGACAAGACATTTGTTGATTTAGATATCTTGCTAGGCGAAGTTGATCCAGATCAAAGCGAAATAACATACGATGGGCGACAGAAAATGACCCAGCTGTCGTCTACATTTGCGCAGCTTGTTCACAAGGCGCAGACAATTTTTCAAGGAAATGCCAAGTTGGAGGTTAGCGTAAAACTCAACAACACTTATTTATGAATTAAGGGAACGCTAGTTATGCCTTCAGGAATAATTTATCGTATAAAGGTTTTTAAGCTAGTCACAGTAGGAAATGTAATAATGTACGTAGGCTGATCCTGTCTGGCAAAAATAACGTTGATTTACAGTACTTTGTGACGAACGGGATTTTAGCTCCAGTTCAGTAGGGGTTCTGTGGTTATCAGGAAAACAAATAAAATAAAAGCCAAACTTGTCAGAACAACGCGCGTTATTGTTAAGTTTTTTGTTTTTTCTCACAATTTTTTTTTCCATCCATTAATTTATGGCTTTTGTTATTAAAATACAGCCTGTATGTTTTTGCGGCACTTAAACAGTAGCGGGTGGCCAATTATAAGTGAACCGTGTGACTGAAATCAACTTATATCAAATTTGATACACAAGCAGTGATTATTGTTTCTTGAATGAAACCAGAAAGGAGATTTGATCACTCTCAGATGATCGCAGATCGCAGATTGAAGATCGCAGATCACAGACAATTGCAAAGAGAGTTATTTTCGGTCAGCAGAAATGTCAAATGTACATGTACATGCGCTTTGTGCTTTCTGGAAAATCGCAGCAAACAACATGGCGTACATCAAGGAGGAAATTTTGCTGCAAGCAAATTTATTTCTTCTTTTAGTCCTGAAGCGAAGACATCGTCAGCTTCAAAACCTAATGAAACATGGGTTTTGGGTTTGAAAAAATTGATATTCATGAAGAGATGAGAACTTGGGGCTTTCCACACACTGGTGAGAGAACTTCGTGTTTCTGACAGAGAGTAACTTACATATGTTGTTGTTCAAACTGGAATTGAGGTTAAATTTTAACACAGCAGTATACACATACTGGGTGCAGCCATCCTAAGATTCTTAAGGGAATCCACATCAAGCCAGACAGATTGTCTATGCGATAAACAACTCCAACAAGCTGTTCATTAGCTGTGAGACCTGTGAAGGTCTGGGTGAGATATCTAGAAACTTTCCCACAGTCTTTAAAGCCCTCCAGATGGGGGCCATGGCTGATACTCCTGCTGCAACTGATCAAGCCAACCAACCCTCTAAACCCTGCAACTGCCTGCAATGCCAGGCATCCCCTCCCAAACCAACCCAGTCACCATTTTGACCAACAGGAATTTCTGCAGGGGTGGTTTTTCGTGGCTACTATAAGTCAAATGCATTTAGCACATGTAAACGCCAACTACTTCTAGTAATTAATAGAGTGAGAATTTGATGTCAGTCTTTCCTATAGCCACAATACTCGTCAAAAATCTTGAAACACTTGTGTCTGTTTCCCCTTCCCCAATGTTGATTTTTTGTATCACAGTGGTCTCAGTGCTTCAAAACACGTGTGGCTCAACATTGGGGAAGGAGAAGGCACATGAAAAAGGGAGGAGGGAGAAGGCACATGAAAAAGATTGTAGTGGCACGTAAAATAGTCCTTTATCATCCAAAAGCAATCACAGCTTTTGAAGTGTGAAAGATGCATGTACATAAAAGTATTCTTATCTTTGTTTATATTTGTAGTTCCATTGGTATCAAGCACAGAAGTTTTATATGTTTTTAATAAAGCCATTGAAATAATTAACTATTAAAGGGTGATGTGAAGTGCTAGTTTTCTACCTATATGAACCATGTGAGCGTTAGCCGTACTAATGGAAATGGGCCCACACAAGGACAGAGAAAAACTCTGACCAGGGTGGGAATTGAACCCACGACCTTCGGGTTAGATCACTGCTGCCCTACCCAGTGAGCTACAAGGTCAGATGGGTGCAGGTCATGGGAATTTCAGATGTCAATGTCACAGCAATGAATAAGTACAAGTACGAGGAGCCCTACCGAATGAGCTACAAGGTCAGAGGGGAGCAGGTCATGGGAATTTCAGATGTCAATGTCACGGCAATGAATAAGTACAAGTACAAGGAAGCAGTGATCTAACCCGAAGGTCGTGGGTTTAACTCCCACTCTGGTCAGAGTTTTTCTCTGTCCTTGTGTGGGCCCAATTCCATTAGTAGGGCTAACCCTCACAAGTTTCATATGGATAGAAAACTACATTGTAACACTTCACATCACCCTCTAATAGTAAACTCTGTTGAAATATAAGTGCTACAAGGCCAACGTTTGTAAAAAACGTAACCCTTCCATTGAAATAATGTCTATCCACACAGTTGATTTAATCACTTTTGTTTTTAATGACTTATTGTTTGTGTAATACTATCGTCAGGTGTGTAGAAACTCATTACTTTAATGGTAGGCTCCATTTTGCCTTTTTTTACATACCAGGCTGAATTAGTAGCCCTGCGTCACGACTTAGTTGAAGACAGAGCTGCAAAGCAAGTGTTGGAGAAGGAAGTAAACAACCTGCTTCTTCAGCTGCATGCTGTTCAACTTCAGTTACACTCTAACACTGGAATGCCGGTAGACTCGGAAAATATAAAAAACAAACTGGTAAGTAAGACGTTTGTGCGACTTGCACATTGCATTGCAAGGTACTCATCTATGATTACTCATTTTCCTGCACTTTTTCACCTCGTGATAGAAAATTTGTTGACATTTCTGAATATTGCACTGGTTTGTTTGTTTGGTGACATGTGATGGTGAGAACAGACTACGAAAAACTATTTACACAAAACTGACTCATACTGACAGACTACCAATACCTATCATCCTATAACGCCGTGGCTGACAAAGCTATATAGCCATGTGGACCCTATTTTCTGATTCGCTGGACAGCCTCTCTGACAAGACCAATCATCTAGACAGTGTCTTCAGGAACAACAACAACACTTAGAACAACAAGTAGAAAGGAGGCCAAACATAATCAGACACCTGTCCTCACTATGACAAGACCTTACAAGGGGTTTTGGAAACCATTGCACATATTTTTCAGCTCTACAGTATCTGTGTTTTTTTTTTGCTTTGTTTTTTTAAATTTATAAACAGTACAACAATACGTACAGACTTAGGAACAAAAGTAACCTACATGCAAAAACACCCAGAACACTACTATTTACAGAGACATTATTCAACACTAATACCTAATAAACTACTTTAAAAACTTCGACTTACAATACATTACTATAAGATGATGATGATGATGATAATAATAATAATAATAATAATAATAATAATAATATCTGTGTTGCTCACATACCTATAACCACTTTGCGGCACTGAAAATAACCAGAGGTATTTAATATGTGCCATTTGAATTAACAGGACTAATATTTTGATAGGAAAGTGAAATGGCCAAATACAAGAATAACGCTATGAAAGAAGCCCGGATGGAATGTCAAATAAAACAGCTGGAAAAGGAAAATACAGGACTAAGAAATCATATATTTTCATTGCAAGGTGAAGTGTATGGAGCAAGACTGGCCGCCAAGTACCTTGATAAAGAATTAGCTGGAAGGTAGCACATATGTGGCATGACTTTTTTTGTTGGAATTTTTGTCATTGTGGGTGTACGCATGAACAATATGATTAGGAGATTGACTTGGTTCTGTACAAAGGTGACTAGTCTCCTACGCAGCCGTTCTTTGTGTGCTTATGAGGTGTTACGTAGAATACCTCAGATCGTTTATTTATTTATTTTATTATTTATTTATTTATTATTTATTTTTTTCTTGTTTGTGTAATCCTTGTAAATTTTTTAAGTGTCTAAGTTGTTTACTTGTGAGAGACAGTAATAATGTTGCAGTGTAAGTGGCCCGTCTAGAATAACAATGCTAACAGCAGGCCACCATGGTCTTGTTCGAATAATTATGATTTGTTTGTAAATAAAGTTAGAATTCGATATAACGGCGTTTTATATCTCTGGAACACAGTGTTAATATAGCTGAATGATGAACACTAAAAATAAATGGTCACTTTCTAAACTATTTGTAATAGAAGCTCATGACCTTCTGCATGTAATCATTAATCGCCTCTAAATCAGTGAACTCACTTGAATGTTGAGTCATGCTGTCGTGATAAATACCGGTAGACCATCCTGGGAAACCACACAATGTGTTTGTGTATTTGTTAAAAATTAATTTTCAAGGAAATGTTGGGGCCTAGAGCTAATAATGTTGTTCTCATGATGGATACATTATTCAATGCTAAATAAATGTTCAATTTTGTTTACATTCGCCGAAGTAAAGCTCGCTCAGTCTTTCATAATATCCGATTTTCCGGCACATGACTGTTCTCTTCTCTCGTTCAATTGCCGCGGTCGCTTTTCCTTTAGATTTTCTCTGGCCTTGAAGTCCTCTTCTATTTCTTTCTTCATCTTTTCCAGCTTATCTGATGCACGTTGAAACCTCACTATTTAACGCTGGTAGCAAACAGGTCACTGCTCTCCGAGTAATTTCAGATCTACAGGAGCACTTTAGGGGTGCCAGGATGGTGCAGTGGTGAGAGCACTTGCCTCCCACCGATGTGGCCCGGGTTCAATTCCCAGACTGGGCGTCATATGTGGGTTGAGCTTGTTGGTTCTCAACTCTACACCGATCGAGAGGTTTTCGGGTACTCTGGTTTTCGCCCCTCCTCAAAAACCAACATTTGACTTGATTTGCGTTAATTGTTGATTTCAGTTTACAGTGTCCCCAGCTAGTGCTCCAGCACCAGAATGACTGTACTTAAATAAAGTTCCTTTTCTTTCCTTTCCTTTCCATTTGTGGGGAAGTAATGTGGAGTCTAAGAGAAAAGTGATCATCAGAGACTGGTAGAATATAGCAAAACAACTTTTGTCTTCTTACCTTTAACTTAAAGCTGGAGCTAATTGCATGTGCTTTAGTTATGTCTTGTACTTTTCAGAATTCAACAAATTCAGCTCCTTGGCCGTGATATGAGAGGCAGTGAACATGACCAACTGTGGAACCAAATTGAAGCTGAAATTCATTTACATAGACACAAAACTGTGATCAGAGCCTGCAGAGGCCGCAAGGACCCCAATAATAAAACACCAGCCCCACCACCAGCACTATCTGACACTGAGCCTGTAAACAATGATGATGAGGATGCTGAAAGCAAAGCAAGGAAGAGAAGAGGGATTGGTGAACCTAGAACCGTTGTAATTCACAAGGACAAAGCAGAGGGATTAGGAATTTCTATCACAGTAAGAAGTTTTCATTTATAGCCTTGATTGGTGCTTTTAATGGTGGCACTTTTTGCTGTAATTTCAAAAACTCGTGAATAATTAACGACCTAAAATCAAAATCTGGAATCGAGGGTAATGCGCGTAATGTTCACATTAGGGACCTTAAGATTTGAGGACGTCATCTGTCTAGGACGCCACCGGAAGTTCGTTTTTGCCTGATAATGTCACTGCGCATGTCTGTGTGTGAATGGGACGGCGTTTCACATTTAGTGAGTACGCCATTTTTTTCATTTCGCGTCCTACGTAAAACGTGAGTATGTTTTTGTTTTTGGAGCTCAAATTATTCATTTCTTTCGCCGTTTTCGCTGTGCTTTTGGATGTTCTATTGTATATTAGGGGGGTGAAAATTATTAATAATTGTTGATAAAAGCTGCCATTCTATTTATCTTTACTGTTGTACTGTTTGGCTACAAAAGATGACCCTATGTTATAGGGTTCCTGCCTGTTTCATTGTGGTCCTCACATGTTTGCTATTTTACTGTTCACTGATTGTATATGACAACATATGAGAAGTATGTAAAAGAGGTACTGTGACCCAGGTCTCCAGTAGGTTTTCTTGTGTTCAAATTCCTGCAGTGTTATAACAGTAGAGCCCAATGCTAAAGCTTCTGATTGTTTATAAATATAAATAAAATTGAACGATACAGCTATAATTAAACACACTTACCAACAGGACCGTAAAGATTGGCAATTAGTCCATTTGGAATGGCGATTGATTGAAATTTCAGGGCATGCACCCTCTTGTGCCCATTGTAAACAATTCTTTGATTGGTGTTTGGGCGACAAATTGGACGAACTGTACCGTCCACAAAGCCGAAACAATTGTCGAGGGCCGCACCTTTATTTGAAACAGCTTCAGCATATGTCTGTAATGCATGGGGATTTAAAATAGTGTGATTCCACTCTGATATCCGACGACCATGATGCTCAAATATAAAATCAATGACTGTATTACTTATCATGGAGATTTCAGGGACAGGTCTGCCGAAAGTGCTTATGAGGTCGCTGTAGCGGCAAGGGTATGCCAGCCTTTTGAGAACGATGCATAATCCTTCAGTACTGTCACAGATTGTTCCTTGTTTACACTTTATTTCGTCAGGCAAGCCAAGAACATCAACCAAGAGAGGAATGTCGTATTTTTCGAAACGTAAATCTGTCTTACACTCGGCCTCACTTTTACCTTGCAACGTAAATCTTTCATAATTCCAAAAAGGATACTCTGGATTTTTCGATTTGTTAGCATCATACAACATGAGAAACTCATCCTCATTGATTATTTCCTCGCAAAAACTTACAAGAAGTTCGTCACGCGCTTTCCTGAAGGACGCCATTCTCGACCAAGGCGCTAGAAAAAGTTCCCGTCGTGTTTATCTTTTCTTAAGTCTAAAGTTCCCGCGCAAAGGACGGCGTTCTCGCCCCAGGCCTTTATATGCCGTGACGTCCTAGGAGAAGACGCCGTTCTCAAATCTTAAGGTCTCTATTATAATCGATGTCTGGTCATAAGAGTAAGGAGAATTTGCTTTGACATTTTTTACAATGAAGACGGCCTTGTTGCTATATTCGTAGGGCGGGAAAGAACATGGTGTGCCCATCATTGTTTCTGAAATCCATGAAGGATTGCCAGTGGACAGATCTGGTGGGTTGTATGTTGGTGATGCCGTACTAGCAGTGAATGGTATTGATCTACAAGAAGCCAAACACGGTGAAGCAGTGAAAGTTTTATCTACCGTGCATGGTGAGATCACTTTAGAAGTGCTGTATGTAGCGCCGGACGATTCCAGTGACGATGAGGATGCTTGGGAAGAGGATGAAACACAGAGGTAATTGCTATTAATGATGATAGTGGCAAAGACTATAAAAATGAATGATCGTGTGAGAAAACTGTTGTTCGAAATGCGGCGCCATTTTTTTCACTTTCGCGTGACCCGAAAGTAAGAAAAAGTAAAGCCGACTTCGGCCTCCTTGGCCTTTTGTGTCTACTGTTGTCGGTTCTGTTACGTTAGTAAGTAAGTAGTTAAGTTGAGTTCGGGAAATGATGGAGCAATCATCGACATCATCTCGATACTTCGGAAATCCACTGTCCATGCAATTCGATAAGTAATCAAGCTCAAACCATGTGCTTTTTGTTGGCCTTTCTCACATGCACAAGAAGGTGGGCACTCTGAAGGTGAGTTCCTCGTATTATTTGAATATTTCTTTACTCATTGGAACTTTAATAGACTTAGGCACAGCTCTCACTCGTGTTTTAGGCGTTTCGTTACAAAGTATTGTTGAAATACCACTTCGAGATAATTTAAGCTTGAACTATCATTGCAGCCAGCAGTGGGAGGAAATATGGTTGCAAAACAATCACATGGACCTGCGATGTTTGTCTGCAGGGAAGCACATATGAGACCTGTGCCTGGGTTTAGTGATCATGACAATTGTGCTAATGATTTTGATATTTAACAATTATTCTACGAGGGCGCGCTGGATATGAAGTGATAGATAACCAAGGAGACGCGTAGCGCCGAGTTGGTTATAGTCATTTCATATCCAGCAAGCCCGCGTAGAATGATTGTTTTAGTAAAAACTTCAGGAACAACAACTCTTCTTTGGTGTTCCCGGAGGTAGTATTGTCGACTAGAGCATCGATTTCAATTCTGTCAATTCCGGTCCAAAACGGCTTTTGTCGGCCATTTTTTCTGAGAGCTGCAAAAATGTTTTCAGGTCGCTTTATTGCTGACGCGTTCCTTGACCATATTAGGTATAGCAGGTATATGAACTGTTATTAAATTCTCAACCTCGGATAATGCATTTCGCGTGCTCTGATTGGTTCACTCAATCTCGGTTATCAGCTCATATATCTTGGTTTGACCTTATATGGTAAATGATTGCGTTAAGCGTTGCTGAACTAAAAATGTTTTCGCTGGAATGCGAAATTACTCCTTGAATAAAGCCAAAAAGGAGAAAAAAAACTTTTTTTGTGGAAAGTTTGGATCAATTCCGACGTTTAGAAGTATGCGAAAAGGCAAGAAATGTTTTTGTGATGAACCTGCGTCTGTCTGACAACAAGGTATTACACAACATCGCATCAGTTCTCATCAAGTTTTTTTCGATTTCGCTCGGATTTGCTCGCTTTTTCCGCTCGTATTTCGTACTTCCAAATTTTTGGAGTTGAAGGAATTTAATAAAACAATTATTCCATTCGCGCTTGTTGGATATGAGACTGGTTATAGCCAACTCGGCGCTACGCGCCTCGTTGGCTATTTACCATCTCATATCCAACGCGCGCTTATGGAATAATTGTTAAATATCTTGTGTCCGGCGAGCCAATGAAAATGCTGGAAATCTGACATCCGTAGTTCAGTTTTTAATAATAATATATATGATGCATCTGTAAATACTGGCACCAGATTGATCATGTGATTGTCAGAAGTCGTGATGTCGGTGATGTCACCCTGACAAGAGTAATGAGAGGCGCAGAATGCAGCACTGATCTCCGATTAGTTCGCACCTTCTTGAAACTTAAAATGAAACCACCTATTAGAAAGAGTAGCTTCAAGCCTGCCAAATACTCGACGTAAGTAAGCTAAACAACCCAGCTCAAAGAGAGTTGTTTGTACATGCTATGCGTGGGGCTCTAGAAAGTGAACGGGTGCCTGAAGAAGTAAATAAAATGGGCTTCTCTGGAAGCTGCAGTGTTTAATAAAGCTTACAATGTCCTTGGACCCGCGAATAGGAAGCAACCTGACTGGTTTGCAGAAAACATCCAAGAGTTACAGCACCTTATAGACCGCAAAAACACAGCACTTTGTAACATGCTAAGCCGTAACACTAGGGTCACCAAGTCTGAGTTCGCGTCTTAGCGATCTTCACGGCAATTACATGGCAACTCAAAAACGACAGGTTGTTAAACAAGGCATGCCAAATCCAGTACTATGCCGATGGAAGGACTCTAGAATGTTCTATCGTGCAATAAAAGAGCTTTATGGCCCCTCTAGTCGCGGTGTAACACCTTTCCTATCTTCTGATCGCCAAACCCTGGCTGGTTACCAATCATGAAGACATCCTGAAACGCTGGTTAGAACACTAAATCGCCCATCTACAGCTAGTGTTGATAGCATAGAATCTAATGCTCAAAATCCTATTCTTAATAGCCTTTCTGCCCCGCCTACCAGGGAGGAAGCCATAAAAGCAGTAAACACTCTTCAAAATAGGAAAGCTACTGGTGAAGATGGTATTCCAGTCGAGATTTTCAAGCATGGTGGTCATATGTTCCTTGACTCTCCACTACTGGCATCATCTACACAGTCTGGTGACGTACATTTGGAGAGACGATTTTGCCAGTAGACAAAGTAGTATCTGAATCTTAGTGTGGCTTTAGGAGCAATCGTGGTACTGCTGATATGATATTCTCTGCACGTCAATTACAAGAAAAGTGCATTGAGCAGAATATTGGGCTGTATGCTGCTTTCATCGACTTAACAAAGGCCTTTGATAGTGTACCAAGGGATGCTCTGTGGAACATCCTTGCAAAGCAAGGCTTACCATCTAAGTTCATAAATGTCTCAAAGCAACTGCATACTGGTAAGCATGCCTGTGTATGTATCAGTGGGAACTCTTCTGAGCGTTTCTGTGTAACTACTGGTGTTAAGCAAAGATGCGTAATTGCTCCTATTCTCTTTACGCTGTTTTTTGCTGCGATGTTGGATGAGGCCCTCTCAGGTTCAGCTGAGGGGATTCTGATCCGTTTTAGGACAGATGGTGGCATCTTCAAGCGAAAACAAAAGTTCATTTTCAACTTGTTCGCGATTTGCTTTTTGCTGATGACTGTTGCGTCTTCGCACACACTGAGGATCATCTGCTAAGATTAGGGAATCATTTTTCCTCTGGAGCCACGAACTTTGGTCCATAAGTACTCTGTAAGCTGAATGACACTGATGCCTTTACATATCTCGGGAGCGTTCTCTCTGAGGATGGACAATTGACCTAATCGGCTAACTCAATGTTGTACCCAATTCAAATCTCCCGGGACTAAGATTCTTTGTGTATTGTATTTGCATGATAATGTAGTATTCATATTTAAATGATATGGAAATACCCGGAACAAAACGTTTTATTCCCGAAGGGTTTGAATTGGGTACAACATTGAGTTAGCCGATTAGGTCTATTACATCTAACGTAGCAAAACATTTTCCACAAGGAGAAATTTCTCGCTGCTTTTCTTGGGAGATCTGAGCATGGAATCGAAAGATCTTCCATCGGATCATCATCGTTTCCGTCTCCCTTTCGTCGATGGAGCCATTTTTTACGAATACGATGGGGTTCTTTCCTGTCGCAAAAATTGGAGTGTCTTTGTTGAAGACAATATCCTTTGCGTAGCGCGTTTTCGGGGCTGGGAGGTGAACTAGTTGTCCTTCCAGTAATAGCAGTGCCACTGAATAACTGAGGGTGACCACCTAAAATCGTTCAAGAAAATTCCCTCGGCTTTTTCAGCGCCCACCCATGCAAAACTCGTTTGAAAAAGTGTTAAAAATTTTGTTTAGTGGGTTAAGCAGGAAGGTTTTCCCCGCAGTTTTTCTACTCCCGCGATCATAATATTACGATACTTTCCCCGTCCTTTCTGTAATAGTTCCAGAACACATTGGGCGAAGTACTGGGCGTTAATTTCATTCCTTTCTAATACTTCTTCTGCGCATGCTAACCAGTGGCCAGAACAGCCTTCTGTGCACTCTCCCTGTCTAGCTTTTCCTTGCCCTGTCCAGATCATTTGTCGAATGTTCCATTTCCCACGCGGTGTCTAAAACTTCAGAAACAACTTTGGCGCCTCGATTTACTATGAACTCTGCGATGTCAGTTTTGCCTTCGAGCTTCTGCCTTCGAGTTTCTTGCAAGAGCAAGCAGCTCAGTCCGACACTTTATGTTTTTAGCTAATGCAATCTCCGAAAGTTCATATGAAGTCATCCGTTTTTTCCTTCTCTTAGCTTTATTGTTATCTCCATCTGAATCCGTGCTAACTTGAGCGTGATTATGGCCAACGTCGGCCTCATCGGAAGTGTTTTGCCCAGCATCGTGGCCCGCTTTCTTTTTACTTTTAGACTGGACGGCGATAGAAGCCATGGTCGTTCTCGGAGGGCCTGCGTTCGTTAAATTTGGGTGATCTAAACTCTGAATATGATGCTTTTCTTTCTTTGTGACGTACTTCCATGTGCTGTAATAGTTGCTGGGAATCTCAGAGAAATGGACCGAGATCCCACAACTCTCCTGTAAAAATCTGTTGCAGGAAATCCACCGTTTGTTTCGGTCCAACTTGATGGCCATGTGATAATGAAACCCCGCTGAAATATGTTGTTCGAGCGAACAACATCACTTAACCACATTAGAATCATTAAAGGACTGGAGAACCGCATCGACAAATGATCTCCTTGTTGGAAAGAGTTCTTCGTCCACTTGGCTGTACATTATTAAATAAACTTTGCGAACAGAGCGTGCATCCAATTCTTTACTTGCTGGTACAAAGATATCGTTATTTTCTTCCGATGAGGGTGAATCTGACTCGTGCTCTTTGATCATATCCATTCTGTGGTATCACCTTGTGATGAAATAGATCAACGCAACTGAAATCGCGTGCTTTTACTACGTGAATCGGAAAAGCTTTAATTTTGACTTTCACGTCTCACAATTGTGCCACGACCAATCATATCATCAAATGAAACTAAAAGCACGATTATCATGAAGTTTTGCGGCTTATCTATCTCAAGCATGACTAGTTTTCTCTCGTGACACGAGAAAATTCCACCCAATATTATTTTTCCACATTATTGTAACTCGCGCGGTAATTATGCAAGTCAAAATTGTTATTCTGTGATTGTTTCAACACCACTGACTTTGTGAAAAACAGTGGGCATATGCAGTCTTTGACTCTCTACTTTTCCCTATTGCCAGGCATCCTAAACGAGACTGGTTTCGTTAGTCATGTATCTCTCTCTCTGTTTTTCGTTAGGTACAGTATGCTTGGTAGAGTGGAAGACCCTGCAAATGAACTCGCTAATGGAAATGTGTACATGACAAACTCAAAAAGAGATCCAGCATCATCCCAGAGCACAGTTGCTCAAGATATAAGCAGTGAAAATCACATTCATCAGAGGTCAGTGTTTAAGGCCGGGACACACTAGGCGACAAGTCGCAGCGACGGGTCTCTGCGAGAAGTTTCTCCGTGGGTGCTTCTTGCAAAACAAGTCGCTGCGACGCGAAGCCTGTTCGGTGCGAACGCAGTGATCTTGTATGAAGGGGAATGTGAACTAGTGTTCTAATTCAATATGGCTGACCATATGACGCTCTCTCATTGGTTCATTTATACATCGTCGCAGCGACTTGTTGCCGGAAGTTTACACACGGTGCGACATCGCTGCTTTCGCTGATTTTGTCGCTGCAACTAGTCGCACGAATTCAAACTGGTTTGAATTCGTGCGACAGATCGCGGCGACAAAATTCTGCCGCAGCGACAATGATTTTCATAAAAATTAACCGTGTCACACGAGGCGAATTGTTGTGGCGACATATCCCCGCGACGTGTTGCAGCGACTTATCGCTTAGTGTGTCCCGGCCTTTAAGAAAAAAGGAAAAATATTGGTGGAGATTTGGTAAAGTCTCTTACCACGTCAGAAAACCATTCGCGTGTCTTTATTTTTCTTTTTCTTAGTCACAAATGTGCATACCCCACGGATATTGAATTAAGCTGCGACCGGGGATTCTAAGTTTATGCCCTTCAGTATTTCAAAACACCCTTACGGCGGTTAGAGCACCCACACTTCCCCCAGTTTTCTGGCATTCTGAAAGCGCGTTTAGCCACTCGGCCACGGTGACGTAGTTCTCATTTTGCGATGAGAGCAAACATTTACTTTGGAATTCTTTCCGCCCGCGATCATTGACACAGTATTAAACGTCTCTTCTGAAAGTTTTTTACAAGTGGACAGATGATTTTTCTTTGAAAACGGCAAGCTTTAAATGTAAGGATAATTTTCTACGCTATTTCTTGATCTTGCTTCGTTCTTGTGTGTTCCACTGTAAACAATATTGCATACTCCGAATACTCCAATTGACCTGTTTCTTGCGAACCAGTTTGTTCAGTCGTCCCAAAACATTTTGTGAATCAAACAAGTGTTTTGTGAATCGAACCAGTATGTTCAAGCGGCCATTGTGCCAAGCATTTAATAATCGAACCAGTGTGTTCATTTGGCCATTGAGTAAACACTCGCTATTAGGAAGCGCTGTTTGGGAATTCCAACGCCATCCCTCCCTATGTAGAAATAAAAAACGTGAAAAGAACATTACGAAAAAGCCTTTAACCATCAAATTAAAAAAGAAATCAAGTTAAAAAAAAGAACCGAAATGTGCATCGGCTTTCCCGATATGAGTTCAATCTGGGGTTCTTTCCCGTGAATAGCGCACATCCTGGCCGTGCACCACAAAGACAATCAATTACCATGTGAGTTGTTAACGGTGTATTAAAGGTATGTTCGATGCTTTTCTAGCTTAGATGAAAGTTGCAGGCCGCGAACGGTAGTGATTTCACGATCATTTAAACTTAGAGCAAGACGCATGGGGGCGTATGAGCAGATGTACTATTCGGGATGTACTGATTGTGTAAAATGAAATGATGTAACAGTTTCATGTCAGAGCGATTTTCAATTGAGTGTCGAAAGTAATTAGCGAATTACTGTGGTTTCGCATTACTTCACTCAGTGAGTTGTTTAAAGTTCTCGCGCCACTTTTTCAACCAATCAGAAGTAAAACCAACACCAATCGTGGCTCGCGCGTGCACGTTTTCCCGCGCTTTGTGTCGGCTACGTGTAATTACTTCGAGTTTTGATTGGTTTACTGGATTGTCTCCGTCCTTTTTGATTGGCCAAAGTAATTACTTTGGTTTTGGTTTTACGACACTCATTTGAAAACCGCTCTAAAGGTTATTGCTTGTAATTGACATTGTCGTCAGACAAGCCATACGACAAGCAAAAGTTCTCAGCGGACGAAGGCAATAATAAGTATTGTTTATGGCAGCAAGATAGTAAAATGCACGAACTTACTCAAGACAAGTATGCCTAGATCTTAAAGAGTTTGTTTAACTCTAGCTATCTTAGCGGTCAAACCGTCTGTTAGCCCCCTGTGGTCTTAAAGGGTTAACAACTGTTTTGACAATAAATAACTTCTAGTTAAATTACGGATTTATTTTTCTGGTAATCTCTCGCCATTTTCCAAAGTCTACCAGCAGTTGTAGTTCACTGTAACTGGACAATTTATGTTAACTGTTTGTACATCCCACGGATACACCCTGTAGCCGTCTTGTTTTAATTGATGTTATCGTTGAAGTAATGGTTCATAGTGAGGTGATAGCAAAAATCGAAAGATATGGTTGATATGGGGCCCTGTGTGCTACAGGTTATAGATTTCTTCATCCCCCCTAGGCAAGATAATCAGACGTCGTGACCTCCAATACCATCTCTATGAGAATGACTCGTAGCTGTATGTCTCCTTCAAGACGGAATCGTACGAATGGTCTTTACTTGGCTAAGTCCAAAGTTGAGCTCTGCGTAAGAGACATTGATACTTGGATGTTGCAAGGTTTAAAACTCAATCAAGACAAATCTGAGCTGCTTGTTTTTTCCTCGAAATTCCGTGTTGCACCGGCCTGAAGTGGACTCTGCTGAAGTTGTTTTTGAACTGATTACACCGGAGCCTAGCGCAAGAAATCTGGGAGTAATCTTGGATACACATTTGTCCTTGAATGATCATATTGCAAAAGTGTGTAAGACTTCTCACTTTCATCTTAGAAATATTAGCAAAATCAGAAAATTCCTAACAACAAAAGACGAACAAACAAAAGAAGCTAATGAGAGATTTTTTGTTTTCGTCCACCAACATGGCAGCGATGACGTCACGTGAAAACCTCCTATGGCGTAACACGGAAATCTTAATACGGAAATCTTAACACATGCTTTTATCAGCTCAGTACTGGACCACTGTAATTCGTTCTTGTATGGACTGCCTGCCTATCAGTTAAATTAAGTTACAGCTGATACAGAATACTGCTGCTCGCGTCGTTTCTTTCGCCAAAAAATATGATCACATTACACCTGTACTTCAAAGTCTTCCTTCGTCTTAGTCTGCAAAGCACTAAATGGCATGGCGCTCTCATACTTAAGTGATATTTTACGCTATAGAACGTCTACACGGATGCTTAGGTCTACTTCGCAGAAGTTTCTTGCAGTGAGTCGAACTTTTACCAAGTCTTACAGTGATCGCGCGTTTTCAGTCGCCGGCCCGAAACTGTGGAACCAGCTTCCATTGAATATAAGACAATCCAGTACCATGGGCAGTTTTAAGAAGGAGCTAAAAACTCATTTATTTATAAGTTAGCTTATGATACATGTAACTTTAAAGAAATAGGTTTTTATATTCAGCTTTTTAGTCACTTTTTTGACATAGAAATTTTGTAAAGCGCCTAGGGCAAGTAGTGTTTATGCGCTATAGAAATAAATTGTATTATTATTATTATTATTATTATTGGACTGCTTTTTGTCGATTTAAGAGAACTCTGTTAGTCACTATGATTTTGCACATGCACTACGGATGTCCAGCGGTCACATCACAATTCCGATGCGTGCTCTGTCGATCCGACCGCACTGATGGAAGTATGACTTTACAAGTGCACGGTTGGAGTTCGTCGTGGAAAACTTAACCATGCCAAATTCAAATTCATATGTTGCTGGTAGCATTCATCAAGGTGACGCACGATTAAATAGTATTTGACGGGGAAGACAGTGTGTATTTATGAGTTTTTCAGCGTTGTTATGTACTCAGAATTTGCCGATCAAATTCTGGACTCCCCCCACCGTAGATATGATACTTACGTGATGGACTCAGATCGACTTCACCTCGATGGTCTTGGAAGTAGATCCACTGTTGTTTTATTGCATCTACGTTACATTTACTGGTATTGTTACCTTTCACATAAAACTGATGTTTGTACCCGCAATGCCATGTTACCAAATCTCCCAAAGAGTAATATTGTTCAGTTAATTGTTATTTTAGTCATAATAAACTCTTGATGAAAATTGCATCTGTTGTTTCATAAGTCATGAATCGGACTTATTGAGTAGTTCCAGCGAGAGTGACCTTGGAAACTTATCACCAATACAGTTGGTCTTGGTCGTGAAAGAGTGTGCCTGGCCATGATGCTCCCTATTGCATCCAACATCATTAATGTTTGCCCAGTAGCTACTCGCAATATTTCACTTGTCATTTGCAACTTCTAGCATATGGATTTTGCCAAGCCTAAAAGCGGAGCTTCCGGGTGATTCGTTCTTACAATAGGTTAACCTTTCTTGAGCCTGCGGTCCAAGCGAAACCTAGAACCTGGTCAGCGGTCAACTTAAAAAAAAAGCTGACCTCTATAATAAACTCTAAGCTTGAAGCTGCGATATGGTCACGTGATACTGGTCATATTCGCATACATGGAGGGGTAAACGTACTTACGGTCGTACGGTCACCAAAACCAATTTTTTTCCCACAGATGGGTTACCATATTTTCTTACCCATGGTGCTCTGCGCGCGGAGCTCCGTTTGCCAAATGTGTCGAAAGTTGGCTGTCCAATTGGTTACCATCTCTTTCAATTTATTTTGATACAATTTTTACGAAATTTTATGTACATGCATGCGGATGTATATATCGATCTTCCGTCAGTCTGTATAGGACGCCTGTGGCAGCCGTGAGGGTTTCATGCTCGGCTTTTAGAGCCGATCAAGATTGATCAATTTAACATGAGGGATTTGTTTGTCTCCCCAGTCCTCAGCCATCTCCCCGTACTCAACCATCACATCCGGGTTCAGCTCAAGCCGTTTGTCTGTCTCCGGGATCAACTAAGAAATACAGCAATCCTGCAATGATACCAGAAACATTTTCAACAACAGTGGATAGTAGAGGAAGTCAGTCACACTTGTCAAATTCACGTTCAAGTTCACAATCTTCATTATCACTGGCATCGACAATCTCTCCGCAGCAAACCGGATCCTTAAACGTAGGACGACTAGAGCCTTTGATACAGGTTCCTTCGGAAAGCCGCGAAGCAAGCGCAGAACTATTTTCTCCAACGACATAACAGCAGTGAGGGATAAATTACTAAGAGAAGATAGCTGACACTACTAGTAAACAATAATTCGTGTTCAGTTACACAAATTAGAAGTTCACGAAATCATTCAGAGTTTTATAAATAATAGTAATGAAACAAGTAAAAACTTATCAGGCAGACAAAAATTACGGGTACAAGATGTATTTATGGGCTGATGGGTACAGTAAAGAAAAAGTCGATGACAGGTTTGATTCTGTCTATCCTGGTCAGTTGTCAAATTTAACACGTAAAAGCGAACGTGAAACCGAAGAAGCCGTTAAGACTTAATTGCCGGTAAAACCTCATTAAGGCCCCGTTGACGTGAAAAGAAGTTGTTCTTGATTGCTTCGTCACTCGCCAACATGAGCTATCTCATACTAGCCTACGTCTCCTACACCTCTTTGCAAAACGCAGGGAATCGTTTCCATAAGAATCCCGTTAGTCGCTTTGACAGCGTAACTGAGATACTTTGACGGTTCAACTCGCTCAAATTAAGATATACTGAGCAGGCGCAGGCGCTGTTGTCAGCTGTTAACTCGCTTACCGTATTTACTCGATTTAACGCCGCAGAAGGCAGGATAAGTACCAATAAACACCGCACCCAATCAGAATAATGCGGCGTTTATTCAAGGATTGTAGGAAAAAAAAACAAGTACACGTTCAATTTTCTGACCGTTTATCAAAAGCCATACAATTGCTATTCTATCTCAGCAAAAAAACGAGACATCGGAACTTTAAACACGTTTCTTTTTCCAGGTTCTCTGTATCCCACAACCGCGCTCGGTCTTAAAAACAAATTGCGATTTTGAGACGGCAATACCACATTATATTGACGGCTAGTTGGGAGAAAATATATTCCGTATTGGGCGGAGTCGCGAAGCGACGGAGCATAATACGGAATATATTTTCTCCCAACGCCGTCAATATAATGTGGTATTGCCGTCTCAAAATCGCAATTTGTTTTGTATCGCGATCCATCATTTATAAGAATAAATAAAACTGTAAACTAATCAACCCTCAAATTTTTCTACCTGCGAAACGTATTTGTTTGATGCGTACGTCAGCAACCCAATTCAGTGCAACGACGTCAATTTCAACATTAGAACCAATCACAGGCCGCAAAAGTGAGACGGCAATACCACGAAATATTGACGGCTCGCGCATAGGCAAAACTATAAGAAGATCGCGATACTAAATGTTATTTTCGAATTCAACATGGCAGAGGCAAGGTTATATCTCGTCGGATCTACTTGAATGTTCATTCAGAATTATCTGTTGAGTTTTGGGATAGAAATACTGCAGGAAATTTGGAAACAACTCGTAAGGCCGCGCGCGGTTGTGGGATACGGCGTTAAATTTTTTCTTTCCGATTTAAATAGTATGTACAAATGATCTACCGTAATTGTTTTCAGTGATTTAAGAAATATGATTTTGAAATAAACGCCGAATCAGACACACTCAAAATTTAATAAACGCCAGGGCGTTGAATTAAATAAATACGGTAAACGGGAAACCCCTTTTGTTTTAAAAACCGACTCGGAGGGGAAGGTGGGTCACATACCCGGGAAAACGTTTTCCATATAACTGGGTCTAGGAAATTGCTTTTTTGCAAATATTCAGATGGGTTAAGTGATCAAATTGTGTATTTTTAGAAGAGTTAAGAGATCAATAAACCATGAGATTTAACGCTTTGTGGTCTTTTTGTTTCCGGAGTGATTTTATTTCTTTGTGTTTGTTTTAATGTGCGGATCTTCCTTTCTCTTTCTCTCCCTAGAAAACTCTGATGAAGGGTTCCGCAAAGGAAGTCCATTTTGAGACTTCCTGAATTTCTCCATAGTTTTTTATCTTTCCGCTTTAACTCAATTTATTGATTAATTAATGAACTGAATAAATTGATTTGTTAATTGCTCAGTTAATTAACAATTAGACCCGTAGCCCGCAAGGGCTACGGGTCAATAGCCCATGAGGCGAAGCCGAATGGGCTATTGACCCGTGGCCCTTGAGGGCGAAGGGAAACGCTAAAACTATAAAAACTAAAACTATAAAAAGTAGCCGATTCTTGGGATAATTATGATACTTTAGGAATCCTTTTACCGGAAGATGCAGCCGCATTATGTATGATAAAGCTCCGCTGGTATCTCTGCGTTTTACCCACTGAAAACGTTCGCTTGTACATTAAAGATCTAGAACAGCAGTTGCGCGTAAGTAGCAAGTAATGAAGTTTGTGATTACTTTTGTGAACTATGTAGCCACATTATGTTTTGAACGATGTCATGAAATAAACGCTCGGTTAATTTTTGCCTTCTTATATAAAGCGTGACAAGGCTTTTTTCTTAAGAGCCGCTGCATAACTTAAGTCCGGGTAAATAATCGTTAGAGCGCGCCTTTGAAGTATGCCGCAGCCGGAAGTGGAGAAGTTATTCATTTTCAGCCTGTCACACTGATCATAAATTTGTTTATTGTATACCACCACTGCGCTATTCACCGAATTGGAGTTGAATATTCCACCTTTTGTTTAAAAGGTATTGTAATAGTATTATAATCTCGTCAATAGAGCCTAGTCTAATCTGATGAATGGGCGTGGTCAGACATGCGAAAAAGAAAAGTGCTCTGGGGTCGAGATTCGACTTCAAGTACGGTTGTGACAAGAATGGAGACTCCAAAATAAGGGGAGACACTTAATTTTTTTGTATATAAAGTACCGAAACGTTCTTACTATACCCTGATGATGACAATGTCGAAAACATTTGGTTTTTAGGCTTGCAATTAGTTTTTTTTTGACCTTACTATATTTCTGCAAAGTTTAAATATGGTGTCACCAGAACAATTTATGAAAGCGAAACATTTCGAGTCGGCGCTTAGACCTAATCACTAGAGATCAGTGCTTAACCCAGCCGTTATTCTCTGCCTAAACAGAGTGTTGTTTATCTGCTAAAGCGGGTTAATAATGAGGTTGTCAGGTATTACCACGTGACTTCACCAAATGTTACATCCGTATATGTGTCATGAAGTGTGTCACCTTACTTTGGAGTATCCATACCTTTCATAATCCTTCAAGTGCGAGTTTTTTGTTTTGAGCACGCACAGAAGAATTGGAGGAAGTAACTTTGTAAGTGCGCATGCTTAGAATCAAGACTCGACCTTGTAGTTGCACACGCTCTACAATCTTAGACTTGCAAACAAGTCGACTTCTGCGCACAAGTGCGAGCAAGCGAAACGAGCAACGAAGTCGCGAGAAGTCGACTTGTCTCGCCTGTAGGTATTCGGATTTCCTTTGCATATTTGTTGGCGCGAAAATTGTGGCAGTGACCGTTTACGTCACTGAAATAAACAGTTCTCAAATGAAAATCAAAGCAGTAGGTTATGTAGAAACGGGATGATAAAAGTAAAACACTAACCCTTTTGCCTCAAAGTGAGCTTCGCCTATGAACACAACTTTGATTTTGCTCTTCAGTGCGAATAAAATAGAACAATAACAGCTAAAAAGCACCTCGGGACTGGCAAAACCAAGATTGCATTTTCCCTCTGAAGCTTCCTTATACTCCGTCTCAGAACTTTCAGGGCCTAGAACAACAGCTTCAATTTCCTTCTTGCGAAAACTTGGGACCTAATCTTTCATTAGCGAAACCAGACGGTAAATAACGAGGCAAACTAGACAACATCAGCTTCCCCACGTTGAATGAAATTCAACGCGAGACTTTTTCCTGACCTGTCGGGGCGATCTTTAAAACATCTCGGCCGCTTAAGTGACTACTTTTCGTTGGTTATCTCTAATTTAATTGAAGCCAAGCTTACGTAAACCAAAATCACTTCCTTCGTATTCATTGCCGTACTATTTATTCCTGGTTGCTCTGATGTGAATTTCAAATGACTTTTTCAACTTAACGCTCTCTGATTGGACTTTAAACTACCACACCGCTGACACACCGCCGACAAGTGAACCTTATAAGGAGTATAGTAATTTTAAAAGCATGTTTTTCTCTTTGAGTCCTTTTTCTTTGTGGCAGTCGATGGTTGAAGGTTGGTTAAAAATGCTGCGTAAGAGAAAGTTCAGAGAATTGAAAACTGCCGATGAAGAAAAAGCCTTGTTGGACAAATCCTTTCCAAATTCAACACGATATGTCACAAATTGGTCTTTTTAATATTTTTGGATTGTGACAAAATACAGGGCTGAATAAACAAGTAGGGAACGAAAAAGCAGGGTTCGACGTGGAACGGGACAAAATCCAAAGTCCAGATACGAACATTGTTAAGAATGATGCGTATAATTCAAAGGTATTTTTGTGCGCTTAATTGAATATGCGGGAAATGCAGATCTTAAAAAAGGTTATTGAAATCCAAAAAGAAAATTGGGAGTAACCACGCATTTTTCGAAGATAATTAATCAACAATATTTGTAAAAAGCTTTAAAATAGAAAGCAAGATATGGCGTTCTTTTCCAAACTGAAGCTTAATTATCTCTGAAAATGCGTGGTTACCCCCAATTTTCTTTTTTAATACCAAGAGCACTTGTTTAGTTCTGCTTTATTTGCATAGTTCTGAAGCGCGCAAAAATATCACTGTATTATTAAGCGCCACCTATAGGAAATCCGAGTATTTCGAAATGCGCATAACGTATGCGCAATAATAATAGTAGGAACCGTCCTCAACATGACGGCATAGTCGTTGAATTTTTTGGTTGCCAAAATCTGTTGAAGAAGTTTGGAAGGAGGATGGGTAAATGTATCCGCCCAGAAGTTTGTAAATTTCGATGAAAATGATTAGGACGATCACTAGTGACCTTTATATAAAAATCGGAGAATAACAGCACTGGTGGATCAGTTAGTTGAGCATGATGTCTTGCGGGAGGTCGCGGATTCGAACCCCGGCCGGATCAACCCAGAGGATCTTAAAAGAACTGAGGAGAAAGTGCTGCCTTTGTAATGACATCTGCAAATGGTTAGACTTTCAAGTCTTCTCGGATAAGGACTATAAAGCGTAGGCCCCATTCCACAAATATCTTCTATGTTCATAAGTTCCCTGTGGGACGTTAAAGAACCCAGACACTATTCGAAAGGAGTAGGGGATGGAGTCCCCGGTGTTGTGGCCGTCCTGTTATCTCCAGCAGAATTGGCCGGCTTGGCAGTGATGTCTTTCAAAAGGCTTACGGTGTATGAGGCCACCTAAGCAGAAACAGCCGTAAGTCAAAAAGGGACTTTGCCGAGTGCTGGAACATGTAGGTGTCGATGTAGATGCATTGTTTGCACATTCAGAATTATCATAGATTACCAGGTATAAAGGTTCATACACATGACGTTTTATCTATGTTTTGATAGGCTGTTAGGCTCATAAATTATTAATGAGTTTGAGAAGTGACTTGTCAAAAACGACTGCGAGTGTTTAATCAGGGGTTCCAAACACCGAGAAACAGATGACAGCTCGACGCCGTAGGCGGGGTGCTTTTGTTGTTTCGAGGTGTTTGGAACCCCTGATGAAACACGAAACAAGAAACACCTTTTTTTCACTGAGTATGAGTGTAATGTGATGATCTTTTGTTTTATCAGACAAGTGACAGTAATTTTAAAAGTAGCACTTTTGAATAAATTTACATAATAGGTCGTGATGGAGAGCGAGTCAGAATCACGTCGTTTTCGCCTGCCAAAATCGTTTTCCCAAGAAAGTGATTCGGTTAACGCGGCCGTTCCACTTTCAACGAAATGAAAAACATAATTGGGCTGTTAAAACTTTCGCCGAATGGCTGAGGTTAACAGAGGTGCAAGTGCACGAACTACACAAGGTTCAAGCCTTGAGTGCAGACATTGCTGAAATGGATGCTCTTTCGTTGAACAATTGGGTGTCCAAATTCGTTTTAATCCTCTCGATGCTCATAACAAAAGGTACTCCGAAAGTCCCCATTCATAAAAGTTCATTAAAAATCCAAGTGTCTTGGTCAGTACGTTGATCAGTTTTTGAACTCGATCGTTTCTTGATCTGTAGTTTCATTGGGTATCAATATACATGTACCTGACCAAAATGGGGCAATCCGATTGGCTAAAAGCCGTATGAATTATTAATATATTTGAGAAGCTTAGATACAAGAACCTTGAGGTCTTTTGAAAGCGACACTTCACAATGTAAAAAGAAAATGCCCATTCATTTGTCGTACTTGACACAATGAGAGAATGAATGAAATAAAATTATGATTTTCCCAATTTTCCTTGTAGTTTCTCTTCCGCTCTAAAAATCATAGTGGAATTTAGAAATAAATGAAAACGTTATTCACCGTCCTAGGTGAATAGCCTGCGGCTTCTCGAGCCGTACTCAAGCCCTCGGGACGATGCATAACATGTATATCTCCGGGAGTACGGCTCCTTGTTTTTGCTTTCCCACCATCTATTTATGCACCTCTTCCTGGGAAAAACACGGGCCTTAACTTACAGAACAGTCCTCGAACTTGATTGGTAATATAGGAGACAGATGGGTACAAATGTCAGCTTCCCTTAACGTCTGCAACTATGTGACGTCGTATGAACGCATCTGAACGCATCTGAGCGCGACAACATAACTTCGCGTGATTCCTCGAATGAGCACGTGGTGATGGCGCGCCTCAGCGAAACAGTAATATTCAAGGTGTGGATCATCACACAAAGCTATATTCGTGTCAGGCCGTGATACCCGGCGTTCATATATAGACGTCGTGAAGTTGCAGACGATCGGCTTTCGGCACGCTACTGATAAGGGCGTCTATCTCACCTTGGCAGAAATCCACATGTCAAATCAATGGGCTGACAGTATTCCTCTAGGCTTTCAGTGATTTCCTTTTGGTGACGATAAAGGTGACAGCGCCTTTCAAATTCGATCATGAATTATAATATGTTTTGGCGACATTATTGTTGAACAGAAGGGAAGGAATTTGATCAAATTTGCCCAAAAAGGAGAGCTCGAGTCCGATCCCTGCTTTGAGAGAACAATTAGGGGCTAAGATAACCACGAGTGCATACCTTCTTATTTTAAGTTCATTGAATACTGTAATACGCTATATTTTTCAGTGAAATCACGGACCTTTTTAAACTTCGTATATTAATTACCCATTTGAGATCATGTGACGGTATAAGCAGAACTTTACCTTTCTATTTATACCCTTCTTGTGAGTGTGCAAATGGTAATATTGTGATGTGACAGTGCTTCAGAGAATGATCACGTAAGATCTGCTGCTCTCGATCAGGAAACAACCACAAAGCTTTAGAGAGGGGGGAAGGGGAGGGGGGGCCTTTATTGTCCTAAAACGTGTCGTTTGGTCGGTTTGCACCACAAGAAACGAAATGGGACGTGCGCATAAGTAGTGGTATTATTTTGGGAGAATATCTGCTCAGACCGTTGTTTCGAAATTGCTGTCTGGAAAGAAGTGCTTCAACTTATGCTCGACGGCTTTCATTGGTGCAGATCACAATGTTGCATGGGACGCAACAATGCCTCACAGCGTGGTCGTAAAGGTGTACATTCA
This sequence comes from Montipora capricornis, assembly GCF_036669925.1. Taxonomy (NCBI): domain Eukaryota; kingdom Metazoa; phylum Cnidaria; class Anthozoa; order Scleractinia; family Acroporidae; genus Montipora; species Montipora capricornis. The sequence continues at coordinate 72,408,280 of NC_090888.1, read as the reverse complement.
GGAAACAACGAGGAAGCTATCAGGGGACTATTGTTGTCCCGCCAATTTGTAAAATACTTCGTTTGTTCATAAATATAACAATTTCGTCCTGTGGTCGGTTTACCCTGCAAGAACTGAAGGAAAAACAGATATGCGTGAGCGTGGCAGTTTTTTCAAGGGGGCAATTTTGCGAAAAGCATTCTGCTCGGACCACTGCCTGCAAATGTCTGTCCAGAAAAAGAACTGCTCAGTTCAACAAGTTATGCTCCACGGCTTATGGGCTCAGCCTCTCAAGCTAATTCCCTTTTGTAAAACAGACACGAGCAAGCACATGAACAAGAAAAAGGCTTCTTTTTCTAAGGCTTAGTTAGTCCAATTCCCAAGTGAGTTATTCCTGATTTTTTTCTACAAGATGTTTGTCAATTTTTTTCTGTCAGCCACAGCGTAGTTTGCAACACATCACATTTTGAGGTCTGTAACTTCACTTCAACCTTTTCTTTCCCAAGATCGAAACCTTAATTCTCCTAACTAGTATCATACATTTCTTTTTTGGGTAGGCATGAGACTTTGGTGTTATATCAAGATCACACCTCTTAAGCTGATAATAATCTTCATTCTCAATTCCTGTCTGACTGACATTTCATTGAAATTGTGGGGAGAAATTACATACCGATCATTGATCACTCCTGTGAGTCAAACCATATAATTTTTGCCGGGAGCACGATTGAGAATGAGATGCGATCGATACGCAAAAAGACAGTTAAAGTAATCTTAAGCAAAATTGAACGATTCCTCAAAATTCGCTTTTTATCAAAAATCTTTCCCATTCTTCACAGTTTTCTGATATTTTTCATTTTGCCTTTAATCGTGCGCGTGAATACTACTTTGCGACAAATTTTAGAAGAGAAGCATTGCAAACGGTCTGGATGTCAAACCAATGAAAGGCCTTTGTAACTTTTGAAAACATTTGCACATGGTTGACTATTGCTTTGTGCAAACACAGGGTGGAAGGAGAAATTTGGTCGAAGTTTGTCATGAACTAGTAAAGTAACCAAGAGAAAATAAAGCTGACAAAGTAAAATGCGGCAGAATTCAAAGAAAAATGGCTTGCAAAAACTCCGGCCTCCTTTAGATAGTTGCTCTCCATGGACTTTTGTGATCCTTGTTTTGCGTAGAGCACTATATGAACATTGCATGCCAATCACCAATAACAGTGTTCTTGTAGGTAGACAGGTGTCAGGCTTACGCCTTCTATACCCGTTAATAAAACGTACCCTTGTTAGCCGCTAAGTATCAATACAAACTTGTGACAAATGTTTTTTCGGCAAGAGAAACTATTAGGATAACAGGGAGGCAGATTACAGAGGATCCAAGTGTATTTTGACATGTGAATAAACGTTCGTTTACTTGTGGGAGATTTTAATTTCCTGCCTTATTGTATGGAGACCCGTTTTGAGACCCAATCCCACGGGAAGGCAATTGAATGGCTTAATTACCGCCTTATGCCTATCATGTGTACTAACTGCAGTAGCTTCTATACCCTAATCTTTTTAATTGCGTGAAACTTCAGTTATAAGTCAATGAGGATATTGTATTTACTTAATAAGCAGCTGTATGTCATTCCTGTTTGTCCACCTTGTATCTAACCCATCAAGTTAAAAATAGTGCGGGTGAGCGTCTAGCTTATTGCACTTTCGTGGCGCTGGACATCGTGAAAATCGACAGCATAAATATATCAATCTTTCAAGTTAAAATAACTTAGTTTTTTATGGTTATAAAAATTGTCGTTTTTGGTCATTAATTTGTCGGCGCTCGAACTTTCTGTTTACTTATCATTTGCACCAACGAACTCTTTTGCTTAGTCGCTATTATTTGTTGTGATTCTTTCATAAAATAACTTCGCCACTCTAAGAAATGGGGACTTCTTGCCAGAAATAAAACCGTGCTGTGGAGCGACTTCTCCATGACATTCAAGACTTGAAAGATGTGTTATTGATTGGAAAATAGTGTTATCAAAGATAACTCGGTCAGTACAATCAAAAATCCACAAGCATACTTATCAACGCGGATATTTCCGTCAGACTACTGGTCGCATCATTGCTTGTTTACTTTAAGGCTTACAAGGGGAAATAAACTGTCGAAACAAAGAGGCGAGGTCGTTATTATTATCAGCAACGACTGCTTTATTTTGTAAAATTGCACCTAGGTGATAATCCCTTGCTATAGTGTTGAGCACTGGAACACTGATGAATATGTAAGTAATCGAGACCTGGTATGGTGCAAAAAATAACCCGTGAAAAAAATACAAACGAGAACTGATATAACAAATAAAAACTGCTTTTTCATCCGGCCTTTTTCTCGTCCTTGCGAGAATCGCTGCTCAGTTATTAAATGCTCACACAAGTGAGAAGTTTATTGGTTCATCGGAAAGTATTGTTAGCTTATTTAAGAGAGACTTAATGAAAAACTGACCGATCTTACTTGTTCTATCGCCAAGATTAGGAAACAGCGCAATATTAATAAGTCGGCTTACCTAATCTCCGCAAGACTCGGCCTTTTTGATATGATGTTGAAACGTTAAAGAGACTGGTGTCTTCTTGAAAGTCATTTGTCATGCCAAGTAAACTAACTGACAATATTATTCGTGTAATCATATGATTTTTTTTAAAAGCAGAAAGAAGAAAAGAAAGAGAAAAGAAAAGGATTAGTAGCAAGCTGGGTTGGAACTTGTCTTAGAGACAGTAACGGAAAGATTGCTTTGTGAGAAATTAGCTATCAGATAATGCTACTATAAGCCCTGCAGCTTTTGAGGAAAAAATAACAACAACAACAACAACAACACCTTTATTTCCCTTTAAAGTTCCCTCATATACTGATTTGCGTATATGCAGTGCTAAACTCACAAATAAAGTCATATTTCTAAATCGACGTTCAGAAAAAATTTTCTTTGAAGAGTTCCTTTATTTAATTATTTTTTTAAGAAAGGAAGAGGGGCTGTTGAAGTTGTGGACAATGTTCTGAGTGGGAAAGAATACGGCCACGTAAGGCTGTTCAATTTCCTCCTCTCTGTGATGCCGTTCAAGGTAACAAAAAAATACTCTCCAAATCTTGATGAATCTTTTTTACTTTTAAGTGTATGAATGGAAGACAGTCGTGTAAATGTGTGCCCACAATGAATATGGATGTTTCATATTATTCTGTTTGGTTTTGTTCACAAAAAAAGCCTTCGGCGTGATTTGTGGTGTTAAACGCAGTAAAGCCTGTATTTTTTCTTCTAGGCTTTTGGTTTCATTTGTCGCGTTGCTTTACATATCTTTGCTCTGTTTCAGTCTCTGGCAACTTAAGCAAACATTTTTAAGGCTGTACGATGTTGAAGTCTTTTAATCCTTGTTGATTGAGTGACTGTTTTGCGAGAATTTTTTCATCACTGACTTATTTAAGAATTTTTCATGACAAACAGAAAATAATAATGGCGATTGAGCATAACTAGTCGTAGTGGCCGCAAAACCTGACATGCCAATTATCTCTGATCTGCGTAAAACGCGTTCATAATACTGCAGGAAATCGAATTCGTAGGAATGAAACGTTAAAGAATAGACATTCGACATATACATATAGTACTACGTATTACTATTTGACTGTGACATCTTTGATAAACTGGACCAGAATTTTTAGGCTATCACCAGTTTGCGGTATCGCCGGTTACAGTGTAATGGAAACAATTTTCTCTGATGCCAACAGTGAATAGGCATTTTAATATTAGACAGTTTTCTTAATAGTCGTACAGCCATTTTGCTTGTGTTCCACGAGGTTTGCCATTTCATAGTTTTCTGTTCGTGGGCTTATTCTCCTGGGATTTGTCTAACTATTAAACTAGTAATGAGCAATAAAATGATCCTTCGTGCTGAAAAGTAAATAGAAAAAATCTAAAGCTATTGAGCTTTATACATCAAGTTTCGGACAAAAAAACCACTGCAAGAAAACACCCTTTTAATTTGACTTTAAAAGTTTATAATAGCGTATTAACACCCTAATAAAAGCAAATGCCCCTCCCTGCCAAGTTATTAAAGAAAGCCGATAGTAACTGTCTTCATAAAATCATACAGAATGACTTCTGTTTGCATTGAATGTGAAACCGCAACTCTCTAAATCGACAATCTTCAGACGCACCCATTGATAAGTTGCAGAAATCTTCCCGTAAACCGTCATGTCTGCCAGATGCTTAAAACAATTATTTACAAACCCTTCGTCACAATCTTTTCTCGAAGCCTAGCTTACGCAACAGTTTTCCAGTTGTTTCAACCTAGCCATTATAAAATTTTTACCATTCTTCTCCTTCAAATGAACACATGCCTCGGCAAGACATTGACATTATTATGCCCCAACACTTCTTGACTTTGAATTCCAAACCCTTTATTAAAAATTAAATCAAAAGTTTAAACAGCCGTGGGACACCTGCGCTGGTGAAACAACAGACTTATGACCCGAGACCCCACGACAGAGAACAGAGGTGTGTCGAAGTCATAGTGAATAGTGCACCACACCAAATGAAAAAAACCCATAATTGCTAAATATTCTGGGTAAATGTAATAGAGTTAAAAGACAACACTACGAGACAAACTATTCTGTCTACTATATATAGTGAAAGAGCTGTTGTGCTATAATAAAATTGTTCTTTCGTACATAAAGGGCATGAATGAACCTTGCATAAAAGAATTCAGATAAAGTGATAGCGCGCAATCGATTTTATTTGAAGGGGATGAAAGGCAAATTCAACAGCAAAGCCCAGAAATACATCTTCTTCGTGAAGACTCGTTTACTTTAGCAGCAAAATAACTGCACTTAAACCAGAGAGCAAAGAACTCAAGATGATTTGGTAAAGCACAACAAGATCTTTCTAGAAATATCTTTGTAGGTAAACCTACGTTTGTTTTTTTTTTTTAAGATCGAAAAATCATATGATGAAAGATCCTTTTTTCAGAATGACTTTAATCGTGAACTATTTCAAGAGGGTCCCAAAATTTTCGAGGAAAAACGAAAAAACACGTCGACAAGCTAAACTCCGGAAAGTTTTCGGCGCTTTGAAATTGAACAAAATCAATTCATTGATATGTGTGTTCATTTTCCTCGTACTAGATAGACGGGGATGGTTTTATTACGTGACGGTGTAGGTCACAGTGGCGAAAATAAGACGAAAATTGGTTTAACAACGCAAGTGGAAGAAACTTTTAGGAGCCGTGATAAGTTTTTCGGCTGAGAACTTTATGTGAGCAACGTTTTATTTTTCCCCATGGAGGAAATCACAGAGAACATATAACATTGTAATTTTTACTAAATAGCACATGTTCATGTAATGAGTAATTTACAAGTCTGGAAGGCTAAAAATACTCCATATAATGGGATCTAAGTACACATAATCTTCGAAACTAGACCAGTAAGACTAACAACAGAAAATATTTCATTGCCAGAATTAACACTCAGTGATAAGTAAAAACTCCGTGGTTACTCAGCCTGAAAACGACTGTTAATTAATCGCTTGCGGTTTCACTTTGGTATGTGATTTCCATTGGCAAATATTGTTTCAAAATGTGCAAGAGCGTACCCTTCATTTGAAGGAAAGGTTCAATGCGTAAGAGGTTAAATGTGAGGGCGGTTGAAAAACGTTCTAACCTAGTAAGTGACGTTGATTTAACATGTCGAAGCACGTTTGTAGTTTATTGACTCTAAACATGTCATTACCGCGAAAAACTCTCATTCAGCTATTACTGAATCATGGTTACCGCGCATTAAACAGTTTTGCAATTTTCATGACGTTGTGGCTTTTTTAAAAGCAAGACAACTTATTTAAGAAATTTTAGTCTGCCGCAATACCAAGGAGACTAAACTTGAGGTCTTGACTTGGAAAACTTGATGCGTCTCATAGCACCAGCTACTTCGCTTCAAATGGTGCTTGATTTTGGAAGGGATTTTCCACACTTACTGATGATTATGCTAGTTATTTCAACAATTGTTATTGCTTCAAAAAATAAATGAAATTCTGTCTTCGTTACCCTTATTCTAGTGAAATGGCGAGGATGGCCTAAATAGTTTATCGAAGCTGCTTTTTTCTTCTAATCGATGCTTGTTCTGTTGTATTCGGAAAGACTCCGGGTCCCAAAAAGTCTATCAATTAACTGGTAAAACTGATTTGAACTCTGAACAAACTGGGAATTTTTGCAACCTTTCATGAAATGAAATAAGTGGAATGTGTTTAAAGAAGTAGACGACACTTTTTAAGTTTTGAAGACATGTTTCGACAGAACCAACTGTCGACGTCAGTTTCATTGTCATTTAAAGGTTAAGTTAATATACCCTAACTATATTTTAGAACTGCAGAAAATGACCTAGACTATCGATTATTCCGAAAACAATAAAATTCTATATTTGTGTTCTCTGCAAAGACGCTGCTTAAGCTACCTACTGGGTTACTATTAGCTGTTAAAAAATACTTTAAAATTGTGTGCAATAATTAAACTAATAGCAATTGTTTTAACCATTTCAACACTTTTAACAGAGTCATCAGTTTGGTAACCTTAGTAATCTCTTTCCAAAGGAAATTTGTATTATGTCTCGCATAATATACCTTGCATTGCGGGGAAGCACATCCACTATAAGAGCCTTGATAACACAGAGTCTTCGGTGGAATGGAAGTCCTTTTATCTAGCTGAGTGCCATGGGTACACTCGGCTGCAATACGGCACTGGAGCAACCCTTCCGGTGGGAGGTGAAGGCGAAGTGTACCAGTTTAAGTGTGAAATATCAAAGTTAGGACGCAGAGGCATAAACGGAGCATCTAAACTTCTGTAAGGTACGAAACCAGCATCACAACTAGACTGTCGAAAACTCGGGTAGATAACCGCACTATGCGGATTGTGATCTGTGTGTGTTGGTCGAACTTGAGAGCCACCGTGGGCTGCAGTCGGCTGCATTTCCTCACTTGTTGCTGGAAATTCAGCGTGGGGCAACAAACCATCTCCTGAAAAAGACGGCCTTGACTCTGTTAATTGGAAATGAAATCTCGGGTCAAAAAAACCCGCCGTATCGGCGGCGTGCGGATAGAAGCTGAACTGGTACGGCGCCCCATGAAGTAGCTTGCTTCTTTTGTTTGTTTTATCACGTTTTCTTGGTTGATATTTGTAATCTGGATAAAGTTGTTTGTGTTCTTCCTTTAGTTTCTTGGCCTCCTCAAAGTAGTTAGCTTTTTCTTCCTCTGATAGCTTTTGCCATTCCAAACCAAGTTTTCTGCTAATATCAAAGTTGTGCATTTGCGGATTCTCATTCGCGATCACTCGTCGTCTCTTCTTCGACCAGAGGATGAAAGCATTCAACGGCCTCTTAATTTTTTCTGACGTTTTTGATGGCTCAGTGGACGAACTTGAATCGGTGACGCTCATCGTTGACAATTGCAAAGTTGAAGATGTTGCGCTTTGAATCTTGATCGGTACTCTCTGATAGTTCCATTTATTTAGTGCTGGGAGAGATTTTGCCGCATCCCGTGCGTGCGCGCGCAGGATTGTAAAGTTTGAACAATCGAGAGGGAGGGCTGCAGTTTTGTGATAGTGCAATTATAAATACAGTCCAATCCGCACGTGTTAATTACCTATGCCTCAAAGGATACAATATTGCTTGATATAGTCCATAAATCCTCCCACACAAAGTAATTAAAGCTCTTTGAATAAACTAACTGTTTTGTTATTGCTGCCTTTATTGGCGATGCATTCTTTGTCTTGGCGGACAAGTTCATTTCAATACAGGGCAAGGAGAGTGTTACTGTTTATGAGTACACAAACAAACACCCTTTTGCAAGGCGTGATTGATATTTTTATAGACTCCTCAGGGAAAACTGAACTCATTGTTTGCTCTGTTTACAAATCTCTGACTCACACTGTGAACCTAATCGCCACAAGTTTAATTTGTTTGGGGAATTAGCATTTTTCATCTGAAACTACTCAGTCGCCATAACTTTTCGTAAAGAAATACAAACTTTACCGGCGAAATATTAATCCAAGGCCGTTAATTCGCACGTTTAATTTTCTTTAAACTATTTATAGTGTTTATTTTTTGTATGTTTTCGTTTGATTTCAGCAATAATTTCGGTGCTCACTTGGTTTGTAGAATAAAGCGTCTTCAAACATATATTACAGAACTGACGAACTGCCCACTTGTTAAAGAATCAACACGTATTTACTGATTTGTCAAATTGCATGACAATATTTGAAAGGATCAGGAATGAATGAAGACTAAATTTTGTTTCGAATGTGGGAAGAATTTACGGATTATATTATAACATGAACTTATTCCATACGATCTGCCAGTCCTGATGACCCCTGTAAAACACCGACAAGTGAAATAAGCCGACAAGATATCTCTTCTGAAAAAATAAGGTGTCAAATAAAAGAACTTCAAAAAAGCCGCAATCACAAGAGATTAACACTTTTACTTTGTACTTATCCCGTAGTTCTTTTAAAGCCGTTTTTTCCAAACGGTTTTTACTGCAAGACAAACTCGAGAATGTTACTAACATTCACACTGAGTCAACGAGGCGGTTATATTTCCTGGGTCATAACTTTTTGCAGAAACAGATAGCAATAGTCATTGCAAACAAAGTAAAAATATGCTATGTTAAGTGGTACCACACAAAGGATTTTTCTAATAACTAATAGAACGACCGTGCGAGTTGGTTAAAGGTTTTTTTTTTTCAACAGCAAAACGGTTTTATAAAGGACAACCTCTTTCAAATTGGATGCCTTCATAACAAATTAGTGAAAAGCGTTCAAACTGAAATGTTATTTGCCTTCCGTTTAATTTAAACCTTCTCAAAAGTAAACTGGCGATCGCAGAGTTTTTAATAACTTCTCGTTTAAGTGCTTAATCAATATGCAGTGAAAGCAAACGAAGAAAAAACTCGAGAAGAACCGCAGAGCCACGTATGATCACGCAAAATCCTACGTTTGAACTTTTGTCAACTTCTGTTTGCAATATTAATTTTCTTTGCTCTAGGTTATAAATCACTACGTCACAAGACCGGCAAATTTCCGGAACCTGTCCCTTCCTGCATTACTGTAATATTGTATGATCATGCAGAGGTGTTGATAGCTGTCACACTACATCACAATGCTGCATGCTGCTTACTACAAACACTTACGTATCGTCGGTCACCGCCAAACGTGTTGTCGACAAGAGCACTGAATGGTGACCCTAAGAACAGTTTCCATTGTTTGTTAGGAAACAAGCATTTTTTTAAATTGCATGTCGTTTGTTTCCTCAGAGCACTTTCTCGTTAGCTCTAATGCAATAATTACATCTTATTTGGCGAAAAAAAACTTCTGTTCTTTTTTGTCAGTTGTGTTCTTTTCAAAGAGACATGAATTTCATTTAGTTCTGTTCAACGTGATTGTTAACATAGCCATTTCCGCATGGCAGTCAAAAAGTAGACAGTGCGTGGATTCATTTGGCAGAACAGGCATTTGTTAAAAATAGCCTTGCCTGCGTATGAGGCACTTGCATTAAATTAAAGTGCACATTGCGAAGAAACCGAAAATCCCTTTATTTCCTTCGGGAAATTCTCAAAAATGTTTCTGGAAACTTATTTAATTTCATTTGGCATTTCTTTCTTGAAGTGACTTCGTTTGCAGCTAGAAAGCAAATCCGATGTTCACTGCAATGTTTAGCAGACTGAGACTGAGTAGATGGAAACCCACCCCAAAGTCAAAACTTTTTGAGTCAGAAGGGAGCAAAAGAAGACAATGAGAACGAGATTTACGGACCTCCGCCTGAAGAAAAATACAATTAAAATCGTTTAAATTTTGTGCATAAATGTGTCGAAAATTAACTGGCACAATTTCACTGTTTCAGGGGCACCCAACGAGAATATAATTCAAAACCACTTCTTAGACATAGAATTGTTAAACGTATTTTGGTATTTAAACGGTAGATATAGGCATATTTTTATCCCCTACAAATTTTTCATCTGTTCGGATTCCCTAGCTGAAAGTCTAGTGATCCAAAAATTATAGGGATCAAAACTTACCTTTTCGAACATTTCAGCCAGAAAAAAGGCTCCCGAAAATTCTAGGTGACCTTTTTAGGGTAAAAACCCGTTAAAAATGAGCAATTATACCATGTCATAGATGTTCGAAAATCCTAGGACAGGCAGGCAAGCAAGGAATTTTAGAACAAATTTTCCGAAAATTCGAGATCTCAAATCGTCTTCCGAACAGATATTTTCCGAAAATTGACGTCGGGTGCCCCTGCTGTTTTCATTGTGACAAGTATTTCTCGGCTATGCGTCAGCGAAGATCTGAGATTCTTTTGAAAATCATTGTAAAATAGCTTTTTATTTTGGTTGGGTAACGGCCATCGAGGGATTTCTGACCAAGGGGTCGAATTTTGGAATTCTCACAACGCCATTTAATTTATTTTATTATCCCAACTCTATACCGGGCCCCTATGGTTCAATATCAATTCATTTTTGCGTGGATATCTTCTTGCAAGATAAAGAAATGAGGAAGACAAATCTCTGAAATTTATTAAAATGATTAAATTTGTAACGCAACGAGAAAGTGAGGGACTTTAAAACCCAGAGCCCAGACTCCTGCCAGAGTTAAAGGGCTAGTTGCGTGACCCCTGAAGTCAAGTCAAGTCAATCTTTATTTTAACTCACACGAAGGAAGTATCAACATCTACATCTACAATTAGGTAGACATCACACCAACGTTTAAGAATGTAACAAAAATTAAAATAATACCAATGGAAATTATATCCACTAAAACTTGAAGTGAAAAAATAAATAACTAAGTAAGGGAATAAATAAATGTAAAAATAACTTAAATACTAAAATCACTCAGTAAAGTACTTAGAAATGTTAGTCTTAAATGTCTCTAGAGAATTAGAGTTTAGAATTCCGTAATTGTGTGGAGTTTGGGACACCTAAATAATTAATGTGACTAATTGAGTAGGTGACCCAAACAAAAATGATTATGAGCAAAAGGAATACAGAGCCAGAGATGTTGTATTAAGCTTATTTAGATAAAAAGTACTACTTCATACTTCATATGCTAACTAGTGAGAATTAGAGTTGATATTTTTCATAAATATTGTAACCGTAAATCTTGGAATTCCTGTTATGTAGATGAATGAAATCTTGAACAAAACCGAGTGCCAGCGGTTCGAAGCAAAAAAGAAAATCCAAGATGGCGGTCTATTCGTTTGACTTGATCTTGGTGTGAATTTCACGATGTCTGCAAATCCCATACCCCTTCGTCTTCCGCCCATGCCAAAGATCGCCGATATCCTTCGTATTTACGGACTCTCGGCCAAAAAGCAACTCAGCCAGAATTTTATTCTTGATCTAAACGTCACAGGTACTGTCGGTTTCCTCAATCTCTTGAGTTTTTTTTGCTATCGACCAAAATTTTGCTTACTGCAATCATTAGAAGTCATCTAAAAAGGAAAACCAGATCCACAAAGAATGTCTAAATCAAACTTCCTTCTGATTCTAAAATAACGGTTCATCTGTTTAGTGATTTCAGTAATATTTTTTTTCTGTGAGGTTAGCTCAAAATGGTGAGCTTGAGAATTTGTTTTAACTTTCAGATAAAATCGCACGAGTTTCTGATGTATTTGACTGTCATGTATGTGAGGTAGGAGCGGGGCCTGGATCACTCACACGGTCCCTGTTGCATGCGGGAGCAAAACATGTCGCCGCTGTGGAAATTGATAGACGATTTATGCCGTCTTTGGAGGTATGAAGTTACTCAGACGGGTGGGTTATGCGTTAGCCTGTTACTGGCACTCAGGTAGACGTAGTGGGGAGTGTCTAATATCGGTGCTTTTGCAACATGTTCATTTTTGGGGTTATTTTCACAATTTACTTTTGCAATTGTGACCTACTCAATCTATCTTTTATTTCTAATGCCTCGACTTCTTTCCAGATGCTCCAAAGTGCTTGTAAAGGTAGACTTACTATTCATCGAGCTGATGTAATGACCTTTTACATACCAGAAGCTTTTCCTGATGCTGATGTTGTGAGATGGGAGTCAAATGGTACCTCTTGGCTTTTTCTTTAGCATGATGATGGTGATAATAATAATAATAATAATAATAATAATAATAATAATAATAATAATAATAATCAAACTACTACTACTACTACTACTACTACTACTACTACTACTACTACTAATAATAATAATAATAATAATGATAATGATTCTGTGGAATATGCCAATTCATACTGACAGGGAAATAGCGGCTAATAAACCAGATATCATAACCAGAGATCACACTATTCAGAAATGGCAGGTTATAGATACAGCAGTCCCATCAGACAGAAATACATCAGTTAAGATAGTTGAGAAACTCTCTAAGTATAAAGACTTAGAGATTGAGATTGCCAGAATGTGGAAAATGGGAACAGAGACGATACCAGTTGTCATTGGTGCACTTGAGGTCATTAAGAAGGGACTGGAAAAGTATGTTGACAAGATTCCAGGCACAGTCAGCATTGATGAGCTCCAAAAAATTACTCTCCTGAGATCAGCTCGCATCTTGAGAAAGGTTCTGTCAATGAAGTGAACTCTTTGGTACCTAAGGTTCATGGGTTGGACCTGGTGCTTCAGAGACTAAACAATAATAATAATAATAATAATAATAATAATAATAATAACAATACTTTATAATTTATAATCATTTATAATAATAATAATAATAATAATAATAATAATAATAAATTATAATTAATAATTATAATTAATAATAATAATTATCACTATTATTATGATGATTATAGTAATTATAATATATAGCCACATTATTAACAATAATAATAATTATCATTTTCTAGATGATTTCCAGTCTGTACTGTACAATCTCAGGATTCTTTGTTACGATTTTTTTAGTTTTGATGAGTGCAAGGTGTACTTGGCTTAAATTCTCACATTATAGCAGCTTGGAAGAGTGGATATCAAACTCTTTCAGGCACAGAAGCTCCTAATTTCTCTCTGGAGTAATCCTCATTCATCAAAAATGAATTTGATTTTGTTCTCTTTCTCCTGTTTTCACCTATTTTCTGTTCTTTCCAATTTTCTTCAAGCATAATTTCTATGATGGGGTGTCATTAGCATATTGCTCTAGTTGGTACATAACTAAAAACCAGACTTAGTAAGAAAACAGGGTAAGAAACATATTTGGTCAGATAATTGGCATAGTTTTTTATCCTGCAAAAGTAGTGTTTTGAAAACAAAGACTCCCACCAATAATTTGAGATGGGACACGTCCCAACAAGCAAGATGCAATAATGACAGCTAACATTAACACAATTGATAATGTTTGAAATCTTTCTTGGCTGTTTACCATGGCCAAACTACTGTTAATTTAGTACATTCTGTCAGGGCTCAGTGCTCTAGCAATGCCCGGTGGCCCCTAGTGAATAAAGTTTGCCTTCAGGCAACAATGGAATCTCAAATTTGCAGCTGGGCAACCTAGATTTCAAAATTTCCAAGCATAATAGACTCCTTGAAATATTTTTAGAGCAATGTGGCCAATCAAATTTCTTAGCTGATGGCGGACAAGATAAAATGCCTGCATATGTAATGAATGATGCTGCTGGGTAAACAAACAAAGTGAAATATAGTTGGAATAAACTGTATTGCTTCACTTCGTTTTACTTTAGAAACAACAAAATTAGAACATATTCTCCTTTGTAGAGCAAGAAGAACGGGTTCATTCAGCATCTTCTTTGCAAAAGTAAACTTACCTTTGCAGTAGTGAAAAAGACCTAAGTGTGACTGTGTTCGTCGACAAAATACATTTTTATTGTCACAATGCTTTTGTTATTCCTAGAGAAAACCTTCATGTTCTTTTCTATTTCTCACTCTTCTACTATTCTTTGCATGTGCTTATTAGAATTGAATATATTGTTCACTCATCAAGTACTGTTTTGTAATGTACTATTATTGCCTTTGTGCAACTGTAGCAACAATAATCCCATTGCACAATGGATGATGATCACAAAAATGACAAAACACAATACTATTATTTTTACCGTACCACTATTTCTTTTACCAATTGAAACGAAATTGTTTTCTCTCCTTAGATCTCCCTGGTGTTCGCATGGTTGGAAACCTGCCATTCAATGTGTCAATTCCATTGCTCCTACAGTGGCTGGAGGCAATTCCTCAGAGAGCAGGACCATTTGCCTTTGGACGGACACCAATGGCACTAGTTTTCCAGAAGGAAGTTGCTGATGTGAGTTAACATATTGATGCATTGTTGGGATGGTGACTTTTGTGTGAAACTGTCATAAATAATAATAATAATAATAATAATAATAATAATAATAATAATAATAATAATAATAATAATAATAATAATAATAATAATAATAATAATAATATGATGCATTATGCATGATGCATTATGCATGATGATGCCATTTGACATCCAGTTGTCAGTTGGACCCACAGTAATAATGGGATTTACGTTGTTGTGGCAACCCTGGTATGTTCAATTTTCAGCTAAACTAAAAAAATGAAATGGAAAAGTTAACAAAAGAAAATAAAAATTAATTAATATGTCAGTCCAAGACACCAAGTACTGCGTACTATACTCTTCTTGCAACAACAACAACAACAAACGTTTAATTAGTTTGCCACAAAACAGCATTTGACTTAATTGGACAGAAATATGACTCAGAATTGTTAACTAGTCAACAATTTACCTCAGTGTCGGTGGCTAGTGGTGGCTATTTACCGAAACGCGAAATTTTAGCATATACTAAAACAGTGTTATAATTGCCAACGAGTCAGGCCTTCTGAAGACAGAAGGCCTGGCGAGGCGGCAGCTTATAGAGCCGCGAGAAGATTTTTAGGCGGACGAAATCTCAGAAGCGCTTCAAATTTGAGTATAATGTAGACCAAAAGCTGTAATGTAGACCAAAGCGATGAAATGTTGACCGTAGCGATAACCAATGAGAGTGCCGCACGAGTTCGCCGCGTGATGTTTGCAGC
Source organism: Montipora capricornis (assembly GCF_036669925.1). Classification (NCBI taxonomy): domain Eukaryota; kingdom Metazoa; phylum Cnidaria; class Anthozoa; order Scleractinia; family Acroporidae; genus Montipora; species Montipora capricornis. The sequence continues at coordinate 72,393,254 of NC_090888.1, read as the reverse complement.
CGCCAGGCGCCAGATCACGCAAGCTTGGCTCGTTGGCACTTTAGCGACAGCTATAACTAGTTTAGAACAGAAAGGTGACTTTAACTCATTTATTCCTGCAACGATTGCAATATTAGCGAGTTAAAGAAACCACGACGGCTACGGCGATTAAAACGTCACCTCAAAATATAAGTTTGAGCTGTTCTAAGTATTTAATGATTATTCCATCTTCTTTGTATTATTCAATATGAGCGAAGTGTCCTAAACCTGGATTGGTACGGGCAGATTTGAAGTAAAGAGTGAGATTGAAAGATTCACTGTAGTTTGTCCACGTTGTCGTCAAAACCTTAAATTTGGTCATTTCATGTAGTAGTTTGGACGAGTACGGGAGAGAAATGTTCAAAAATGCATGCCGCACGATCTTCTTGGTTCTGCTAACCATTAATATTAAGTGAAGCTATGATCCTCGCAGTTATGAACGCAATTTTTGCAATTGCGTTAAGAAGCCTGAAAATTTTCAGGACTTCAACGGGGTTTGAACCCGTGACCTCCCGATAGCAGTGCGACCCTCTAACCAACTGAGCTATGAAGCCACTGACGTTGGGAGCTGGTCATTTGTGGGTTCTAACCTTTCCGTCCTACTAACTATGCTTATCCCAAGCTCTAAGGCGCTTTACAAGCTTCTATCATACTAAAAGGCAGCGAAATACGATGTATAGACACAAGGTTATTCACATTAAAGCCAGTTTGGTGATTGCTTTGTCTTCGTTAGGTGTAACTTTGAATATTTAATGAAGTAGGACGTAGGAAATCAACTCCAATGACCGAAATGGGATTTTGTTTTCATAAACGCCATTTTTGTGCTTGTTTTCAGCCCTACAATATCTATAGATGAGTCTGATGTCTGATCTATTGATAATAGTCGCTACAGGTAAACAATTGGCAGTAAAATTCCAGGTAAAACTGTACAACACCGACACCACGACCAGCAAAAACTGACATGAAGGTCACAAACTTTTAGAGATTCTATCCAATAAATGAATCAAACGATCCCATATTTCCAAATGACTGGAGAGGTGTTAAAAAAATGCTTAGTCACAAATCTTAGGAAAATCGATGAGTAATTTTAGGAAAAAACTAAGAAATAACGGTAACCTAATCATTCGCGGAAACCATGCGAGGCGCGGTTACATCAGTTACATCTGCTGCTGCTGCTGCTGCTGCCCTATCTACTGAATTGAGTGATAAATAAATTTCGCAGTACAGATGATACTGGCCTCACTCAGCCTTTAGTGTAATTATTAAGGACCTGTTACTCAATGTTGCCTTTTGGACAACTTTTGTATCTTTAGAATATTCAGTCCTCTCCTGGAAATACTGAGTGCACGCGACTGTCTATTATGACACAATACCTTTGTGAAGTGAAGAGAAAATTCACCTTGCCAAGGACAGTGTTTGTGCCAGAACCAAAGGTAAACAGATAGCGTGATTTTTTTCAACGTAGCAACAGAAATAACTCAGTATATCTCTTATTTCTCCTTTCCTTTGTCTCCCATTGTTGACGTGAAAGTAAGGGAAAGCAGAGCGAGGGATTTAGGCTTGCAGTTTGGAATATGTATATTCTTTTGTTCGAAATTTGAAATGTTCAAGTGTTCTGTGAAAAGCGTAGGCATACAACGGAAAATGCTTGTTTAATTCCTTTTAGAAACCGTTTTGTCAAGTCAAGTCAATTAATATTGAGACAATTACAAGATCTGATTAAGGCAATTACAAGATCTCAAAAAGAACGTAACCACAGATAAAGTACAGCAATTGTACGAAAGTTTGGGACACTTAGGGTGCGTTCGATTGACCCTATTCCGGAATAAGAATACGTAGAGTGATGATTTAAAACACTATGTGTGGCCTTTGAAACAACAAGGATAATGAAGAGCTCTATGTTTAAAATATCATTTTAGCAGATGTTTGACAATATTAATGTGAATCTCCGCGAAAACGAAGCATTTCTAACTTCTATTCCATGTATTCCTATTCCGGAATAAGGTCAATCGAACGCGCCCTTAAATAGTTCAGGGAACTAATCGAGTAGGTGGTTGCTGAAGTAGTTCAAGTAAAAGTCGGAGGAACTGGATCATTCACGAAAGGTTAAAAGAGCGTTTTTTTGTGGGGTTGAACTTTTCAGTGACGTTGTCTTCTTCTAGGTTGACGCATCATTGCTGTGTTTTGTGCCAAGAGTAGTCCCTCTTCTAGACGCTCCATTTAGTATTGTTGAACAAGTTGTCAAAGCGATTTTCTCAGAGAGGAGGAAAACTGTTCGAAATTCGCTTCGGTAAGCAGTGATTAGGTGTGGGCAATGACTTTAATGATTAAGGGGTCTTTTTAGCCCCGAATCTTAATCCAAGTCCTTCACAAGGTGTTGAAATCCGCAACAGCTCAAGGAACATCCTAAGACTACAATCGCGCTCGCGCTAGTATAGTAGCCGCCACTGGGATGAACTTACATCGGTTGGACTTGTTATGGTGTGACATTTGCGATGGCGTCACGTAAGTAAATATAAAGAGACACCCCAAAGTAAGGGGGTGAATTTGCCCTTGCCACGGTGCAAACGTCCCCCCAGTACCATTCACACCCGCTCTTACTATCATCAGAGCCAGACGCCATGAATGGAGATTGCAGATAAGATAAGATAATTAACAAGATTGTTTGAGAAAAGCGTATTCTCGGTTTTCACATGACGTCCGCGACGTCATGTTGAAGCCCTAAACAAAGAAACGGCGGCCATGTTGGAGCCCCGACAAATCCTCCCGGAATTTAACTATGTTATTATGCAAACGTTTTCTTTTGTTTTCGTTGAAAAACATGGCTGTTGATCCAAAGCTTATATATACACATATATTGCATTCGCCTGTCGTTTCACTCGATTTTTCGCAGAACGTTGTTCCCCAGGAAACCGGAGCTTGTGGATGAGCTAATGGAGAGGACTGGGATAGACTCTACCCTTCGCCCACATCAGGTCGACTTCAAGGATTATAACAAAATATGCAAATCATTCATTGAGTTAACAAAAGACTACGGGTTGTCTCATGTCCCTTTAAGGGTTCGTAAGCCTGTTCCCATAGCGACGTTTCCAAGTAAGAAGATGGAGGGTGATGTCACCGAGCATGTCAACGAATTGAATTTCAAGAACACGATTGGACACTGAATGTTGAATGTTTCGTTTGTACGTGTAATAATCTGTAAACATGCGTTTTATGAACGTGGTTTAGCGTTAAAAAAGACTTAAAATAAATGCTCAAATGGGTATGAACACCTCGACAATCTGGTCAAGAGTTGGAAATTTAACATCTTTTACGATGGTAGTTAAGTCACGCATGCAGTTGGGAGTATACCTATGGGCGGGACGATGAATGTTTATGGAGCTAATCTTTTTCCTACAGTTAGAGAATGGGACAACAATTTGATTCTCAAGGTTGAAAATTGCGATGTGACGATTCCCTCTGATCCAAAACGTTAGAGACAAACTAAAGATTTCTGGAAGGTGAAAAATATCGATGAAAATTTGAGAACAAGTAAAAACTTCCTTTACTAACAGAATATGATCATTATTATATTAGTGTCTTGAATAAAATTGTTGTATTTTTTGACTATCGCTACTTGTTGGCACAACACTAGAAAAAAATGTTCACAACGTGACAACGAATTGGGGAAATAATTATCGGGAAATATGACTTAGAATAATAAAAAAAACATCGCATGTAATTGCGCAAGCACGAGATACCTTTCTAAATACAAGGATTGTACCAAGTGGGTTTCTGATTGGCCTATCGCCCTCAGCAGGTCGTTGTGGGCTTATTAATGATTGTTCATTCCGGTCAGCCGCAGAAATTTGCCGCATAATTAAAAGAGGTCCACACGTTCACTTTGCCGGTTGAAGTCATGAAAAGGCATTCCACGCTACTTCAAGCCATAGTAGCCTTATTGTTTAGTCTTCGCTCCAGAGGTGGTACTTCATCACGCCGAACTCGAGTGTACTCGTCGATAAGCAAAAATGTAGCATTTGGTGCCCTTCTGCCGCTTCACTTGAAAGACCATCTAGGAGGATGTGACAAACTCAAAGACGACAAAGGATCTTTATGGCTAAGTGCATTGAATTATGCAGTTGACGATGTAAACAGAAAATGGAAACGACAGTTAAATACCACTCTAACTCTCAAGGTTCGAGATACTTGCGGCGATGAACAAATAGCTTTGGAACAAGCTCTGGACTTTGCGGATGGCTACAGAAACGCATCGGACTCAACGTTAGTGAGGCAAGCAAACAAAGCTGACAATTCAACACCTGTTTTGAGTGTGATATCGGTTTCTTTACATGAAGATGCGTCGACTCTTCTAAGTCTTTTTAGGGTTCCACAAATAATATTCGGTAGAGGAATAACGAGAGTGAAGAAGCCGGCGAAAGACATCTTGCATTCAATATCAGTCAGCTTTTACAAAGCCAAAGCCCTCGCAGACCTGGTGAAACATTTTAGTTGGAGTGCTGTGTCAGTTGTATATTCACTGTCCCATAAGGATGATTTCGAATCTTTTCGAAGAATATCAAGGATTGAAAATTTGTGTATTGCAGTTGAAGTGGCTCTTGGTACTGCTGGGAAAACAGATAATTCCCGGCCATGGGAAAGCGCCGTGAACGAGCTTCTTTCCGAGCCGCAGTCTACTGTGGTAGTTCTTTTTACGGAAGAAGAAGAAACGAAAGAGCTTCTCAAGAGTAAGTTTATAAAGCGTCTTTATGCAAGTTCTTTTTTTGCTTATATCTTGTCTCAAGGTTTGGAGATACAAGGAAAACTTTAAATTTGCTGGAAGAGATATGATCGAAAAAGTCTCAAAACTACTTGTTTCCAAAAGAAAAATGGTGTCAGAAATGTTCATCAAAATTGTTGAACAAAAAGTATTTTTGCTTGCATTCATTAAAAATGTTCCTAGCTTTCCCAGTTTTGCTACCGACAGGTGGTTGGCAAATTTTCAAGCTTAAGCATTTTAAGAATTGCCAAGTCAACATGGCGACTTGGTCCACATCATGTCGTGCTTCGAAACTATACCAACTGTACATTACAGTCGACAAAGTGTTTAGTGAGCCATCGAAAGATGAGATTAACTCATCACTGACGCGAGGAAGCAACGTTTTTTTAAATTTCTTTATCTTCAGTCGTACAGTAATTACATTAGAAGTTAGTAAACTAAAATAAATATACAGAGACAAAGCAAGGAAAGGGTAAAATATAGGAAACTAATTAGATGCCTTGCTTTTTTTTACTTTGATACTTGGTAGTCTGGAAGCAGCGTGGGTACTATGTGAAAGCTTATCTGTCATTTTACTCGTCTTCTAGCCTCAGCTCAGCATATTTGAATTGCCACTGGCAAAACGAAAAGTCTGGGTTTTTAAACGATGAGCTGTACGCGGAGAAAACTATTTTTCTTTATGTTCCTCTATCTCCTTAAAAGTTTCGTTGAAATAGATTAGTCTTCGCTCGTGTGGATGTGTGTCTGTGAGTAGTACCTGACCTAATGTACTTGTATGAATCTCCTAAGTAAGACTCCCCTCTTTTTATTTCATATTTAATATTCCTGTAGTGAACTTCTTAAGATGCTACTTTGTATGAGTACAAATAAAGCTTGTCTTTCTTTTACCAACAAGCCGAGTTCACAGGTATTGAAAACCCTTTAATTTTTTTTCGCAGCCGTTAAACAGAAGAAATATCCTCCAGTTTACCTGACATGGATTTTAACAAGCGAAAAGAATGCTATGTGTTTTTTTGACAATCCTGACGATATCTTAATGTTACTTCCTCAGTTTCCTTTCTTGGAAGGATTCAGAAATTATTTTAAGGATGACAATACCCCACTTGCGTTAAGGAACATTCTCGACTCCCAATCTGTTTCGCCAAAAACCTGTTTAAACGCGGTAATGATGGAATCTCCAAAACGAACAAAGGAAGAAATTCAAGCTTCCATGAACAGTGTTTACCTACTGGCGCATGCGTATGAAACAGCGACTCAGACTGTCGCGGGGAGATTGGACAGAGCAGTATTCGCTAGAAGCTTGGGTTACGTGCATCAGGTCTTGTACAGTGAAAATTGGAAGCTGTTTTCAGATCAGCTGAGTATGAAGCAAAACATGTTTTCTTTGATCCATGTAAGGTTAAATGGTTCCACGAAAGGCCTGTTTAACGTCGGTACCTGGGACAACTCGTGGTATATAAATGATATCGGAATTAAGTGGAGAAGCCACGAAAGCCCAAGATCCTTCTGTGGCATACAATGTTCTCCAGGCCACGTCCGCGTTGTCAAGGGTAACTGCAAGTGTTGTTGGTCATGCTTAGCTTGCCATTACAATCAAATCGTAACAGATGAGTACACATGCGCAGACTGTTTGAGGGGATACTGGCCAAATGAAGATTTTTCTAAGTGCGAGTTCCAGTGGCGAAGGACTTTGATTGACTGCACTCTGGCAATTGTTGCTGTGATTTTTGTGTTTTCCTTTATGGTCCTTTGAAGTTCATTGGCTTTTCAATGGTGGTCATGAATTAACAAGTTTCACGGTTTTGTTCCCTAAGTTGAAAGTGTCCGACAGAGCACAATTTACATGCAGAGTGTACAACAAACAGTACGTGAGCGACTTCATGGCTCAGGACACCTGCTTTTAGGGGAGTCAGGGTGGTTTAGTGGTCAT